>NC_092707.1:5107883-5249570 GCF_047496885.1 Scyliorhinus torazame | reverse complement strand
CAAGACTTGGAAGTATTTGTTGAATAAGAGAACATTTTAACTATCATAAATGCATGAAAATTCATTGAAACGTTTATTAAGTTGTTTTTTGTAAATTTGTATCTATTGTGGCTTAACTCTTCAATATAATAAGAATGTTTCTTCTGGATTCCATTTATATTCTGAGAAGTCGAAAGGGTTCCATGGCTGGAAATGTTTGGCAAATGGTGCTCTACACAAAAGAAGAGCAGAACAAATCTTAAAAAAACAAAGAAAAGTACAGCACAGGAACAGGCCCTTCGGCCCTCCAAGCCTGCGCCAACCATGCTGCCCGACTAAACTACAATCTTCTACACTTCCTGGGTCCGTATCCCTCTATTCCCATCCAATTCATGTATTTGTCAAGATGCCCCTTATACGTCACTATCGTCCCTTCTTCCACCACCTCCTCCGGCAGCGAGTTCCAGGCACCCACGACCCTCTGTGTAAAAAAACGTCCCTCGCACATCTCCTTTAAACTTTGCCCCTTGCACCTTAAACCTATGCCCCCTAGTAATTGACTCTTCCACCCTGGGAAAAAACTTCTGACTATTCACTCTGTCCATGCCCCTCATAATCTTGTAGATTTCTATCAGCTCGCCCCTCAACCTCCGTCGTTCCAGTGAGAATAAACCATGTTTATCGAACCTCTCCTCATAGCTAATGCCCTCCAGACCACGCAATATCCTGGTAAACCTCTTCTGTACCCTCTCCAAAGCCTCCACATCCTTCTGGTAGTGTGGCGACTGGACTGATGTCATGGTTGTGTTGCCATTCACTGACTGACCACTAGGAGTCTCATTAATACATAAGTGAATGTTAGAGTCAGGTGACCTCAGACTGACTCGGGAGCTGGGAGATAGTGATTTGTGCATGTTCATACTGTTATTCATATGTTCTTTTGTTTATATTCGACCCACATTTAATGTTAATAAATTGTTTATAGGTTTAGCTACAAGTGTTCTTGTAATATAAATCAGGCCATCAGACAAGAACATTACAACGACCAGAACTGAACACTATATTCCAAGTGAAGCGTAACTAAGGTTCTACACAGCTGCAACACGGAGTCGTCAATGGAGGTAATAGAAAATAAAATATAAACAGGCTCTTGGATATTGCAATTTAGTTAGAAAAGATGTGAAGAAAATAAACACAAGTGGGCCTGAAATAGGCTGCAAGCACTCCCAGCACAGATAGACAGATGCAGCCAGCACATTACTACCAACAATAAGGAGTTAATAAATGTAAAACTAGTACACTGCCAACTCATCACTAGACAATCTATAATACTCAATGTCACCTAACATAATGTTTGTAAAAGAAAAAGTCTTGAAAGAAATTTCCCACGGAATCTTACAACTCTTCCTTGCTGAGTTACCCTCTCTGAGAAACAGCTTGTAAATGAGAGACCTCAAGCAGAGACCAAAACTGAAAGGTCTTTTTGTATTTGTTAAATTATATTATTTACTTCACGGGCCTCTAGATTTCAGATCAGGAAGGTTACATTTGGGTCTGAACATTTGCTCAAACTTTAGTTTCTCCTCCAACACAAATGCAGTAGTTTCTTAATTAATTTTATTAGTAATTATTGCCACTTATAGTAATTTATTAGTAATTATAACCAATATAATGCCAGAGTAAGTATGGTTCACATTACATACTTCATCACCTCTAGTGTGAGCAAGTTGTTTTAAATTTTAATTTGACATAAAATTCTGTAAGAGAGATAGGTCACCCTGATTGCTGTAAAAGACCACACGTTTAACTCCAGCACTGATAGATTCCACTGTAGTAAATAAATTACCTTTCAAACGCATTTGAAGCCTTGCTACTCGAGCATCTTCATGGATTCCTTATGGAGCTGGAGGTGCTCCTATTTTACTCCATTGGTGGTGAGATCACTCTTTATTTACATACCGCAGACCAGAGGGATGCAATCAGACAAGTATGTCACTTCAACTAGAATGACACCTTCAGAAAGAATACGGATTCTCTTCCCTGCTGGAACCATCACCTCAAGTTGCCGTGGAGAAAGGAGCTGATGAGGGGCCTGGAGCTGCGACGACACACTGTCAGTCAGTACAAGGCAGGAACACCACACATCTCACTGCAACCAGGAGCTCCCCTCAGCTCGGCAGCAATGACTGCGTCCGTGATCTGTATGCAAAACCAATCAGCAAAGTACGCAGCTATTTAAAATAAAAAGGCTCCTCCTCATACACCGATGCATTTTAGTTAGATTCTAGCCAAGAATTGCATTCTTCATTTTAAAGTGGAAGAAGAACATTAAGTTGAATAATAATGCCAATACTGGCAGGTCATTTAATGGGCTGATTTAATATGCAAGGACACAGATTATTTTCCCAACGGTGATCAAATTTCACCTCCATCGGCAAACAACTGGTTTGTGAACAGAGCCTTTAAATATCACATACGTGCATCAAACTGATCAAGTTATTCAGCCAATACTTTCATCCTCAAACATCAACACTGGTTTTTGCCCTCGGTCTGGTTTTGTTCCCCTCCAATGAGCATCTAATGCATGGTTTTGCTCTGGTTGTTTTGCCATTAAATCACATACAGCATCTGGCTCTATCCGGAGTGACTGATCCTTGCACAATATGCAAGTCTCAACCCACAAAGACTGGTACCTAAAGCCAAACTCAGAGTAAAAGAAACGTACGGACTCCAATGACCGTCTCTGTTGCTTAGCAACTCAGATGTGGTCTTGGTATCAGCAGATTTAAATAGTCACTTCGCAAAACAAAACAAATGAAAGTTTTCAGTGGGTGCTTTTTGTTGCTTTAAATTGGTGGATTTTCTCATAACAAAAAGCAGAAAATTCATTATTGCAGTGAGTTAGTTTTCTGCTCTCCTTCAGTCCACTCTGCTAACAGAGTATCAGGGTCTGGCATGTACAGGGTTAACGTGGGACTCAGTACAGTACTGACCGTACAGTGATGGAAGAGATCACATGACCTGCACAGAGGGGTCAGTCTAGTGTTGGACAGAGCCATGTGCACACGCAAGCATGGAGACAGCTCCTAGCTTGAGCTTTTGTAGATAGTTCTTGTAGTTAATAAATACAAACTTAAATGTAACTATTGTGACGACACCCTGGGCTAATGCATGGTCAGTTCCAGCCCCACAGGCCCCAGGGTCCCAAGGCAAGTGAATTAACCAATAATTTGTCTAAAGTTTCCGAGATCTTTGGCCCTTGACTGATCCAATGACTTACAGGCACCAGATTCGTAAGTGAAACACAACAACTGTCCTTTACCAGCAATAAAGATAAGACCTCACAATAGAATAACGGGCAGCTAATCTACTACTCTGCTTCTGGTGGCAGCCATGGAGTGAGTGGTCGCACACAGGGCAGCTCTGGCTCGAAGGTGTTGGTTTGGGCAATTTGTACCTGCTGGTGGGGTAGCTATGGCAGGAAAGTGGTACGGAAGGTGCAGAGGGAGAGGTTCTCCCCAGGATTGGTATGAATACTGCAGGGGACCTGTGGCGCAGGAACATTTCTGAAAATGGCGGAGGGGGAAAGGTCATCACCAGTGGGAAAGGCCCAGATGGAGCAGTTGATGGGCTTTATCAAGGAGGAATTTTGTCAGCAAAGGAAGGAGATGCATGGGGACTGGTCGAAGGCCATCGAGAGAGCAGGAGCACCTCTGTGAGGGCCGATGGACCAAGTGGAGAAGTGCCTGGAGGCACAAGGGGTGAAGGTACGAGGCGGAGACGGTGGTGTCTGACCAGAGCAACTGGATCGTGCCCTTGGAGGCTGGGGTGGGGTCCTGGGAGACTTATGCAAGTCGCTGAGGGTGAAGATGGACAAGCAAGAAAACAGGTCCAGGCGGCAGAATCCACGGATTGTAGGGCTGCCAGAAGATGTGGAAAGTTCGATCACCACAAAATATGTGTCAAGGATATTGGCCGGGCTGGTGGGGCAGGGAGTGCCGGACAAAGGCCCTAGAGGTGGACAGGGCCCATAGATCTTTAGGGCAGAGGCCGGGAACAGGGGAGTCACCGTGGGCAGTGATCACGCGGATGCAAAATATTCGTGTAGAAGGAAAATATCCTATGATTGGCCAGGAAGAAGCAAGACTGTGAATAGGAGGGGAACCGTGTCTGAATATACCAGGATATTGGTGCAGAACTGGCGCGTGGTGTGCAGGATTCAACAGGGCCAAGGCGGTGTTGTACCAAAGGCAGATCCGGTTTGGAATGTTGTATCTGGCAAAACTGTGGGTCACCTTTGAAGGCCGGGAATACTATTTTGAAACGGCAGAAGAGACTAATGACTTTGTAAGGGACAAAGACTGGGGGAGAACTGAGAGTTGGTGTGAGATGGAGGAGCTATATCTGCAAAGATTGGAGGTTATAGTTGTTGTATGTTGCCGGAGGGAGGTTTTTTTTTCTTTTATTTGTTATGTTATTGTATTTTGGGGAGTTTTCAGTTTGTACGGGAGTGGGGTGGGGTAAGCCCCCACCTCCCCCCCTCCGCGTGTGGTGTTTTTCTTTTGGAGGGGGTTATTTGTGACTTTGGTTGTTTTTTTAAATTTATGTTGGGGGGGGGGGGGGGGGTGCAAGGAGGGCCTCTGAGCTGGAGCTGCCACATTGGCAGGTCAATGCCCCACAGGGTTTCACCAAGGAGAAAAATGGATGTTATGCTGCAATTGGACAACAGCGCGGCAGCAGACTTAAATAATAATAATCTTTATTAGTGTCACAAGTAGGTTTACATTAACACTGCAATGAAGTTACTGTGAAAAGCCCCTAGTCGCCACACTCTGGCACCTGTTCGGGTCACAGAGGGAGAATTCAGAATGTCCAATCCACCTAACCTGCACGTCTTTGGACTGTGGGAGGAAACCAGAGCGCCCGGAGGAAACCCACGCACACACGGGGAGAACGTGCAGACTCTGCACAGACAGTGATCCAAGCCGGGAATCGAACCTGGGATGCTGGCGCGGTGAAGTCGTAGTGCTAACCACTGTGCTGCCCTTTCCCTTCCAAAACAGTCAGTACCAATCAGCATAGCTGATCAGCTGAGGGCGTAGCAAGGTAAACAGCTCATTGGCCGACAGACAATTCTATCAAGATGAGTCATCACCTATGTCCACCTGGATAGCTTTTTTTAAATTAAAGGTGACGTCCATCTTAAAGGCCTAGGCAAAGTTTTGTCCAGGTACAAAAATTAAAAAAGCCAAAATAACAGAAAATAAAAGGAATACACAGGGATAACAAGGTTTAACAGGACGTTCCTTGCACTATATACATAGTTAATCTACTTAAGGCTTCATTAAGAGCTACCGAACTATATCCAACACACACGGTTTTAGAATGTGAGGGAATAATGAAAAGACTACACATAAAGCAAAAAAAGCCTTGAAATATTACAACAGGGTGGCATGGCGGCGCAGTGGTTAGCACTACTGCATCACAGCACCGAGGTCCCAGGTTCGATCCTGGACCTGGGTCACTGTACATGTGGAGTTTGCACATTCTCCCCGTGTCTGTGTGCGTCTCACCCCCACAACCCAAAGATGTGCAGGGTTCAGACTCGAAGACTCACACTATACTGCTGCTTTATGGGGCAACATGGTGGCAGTGGTTAGCACTGATGTTTCATGGAGCAGCATGGTGGCACAGTGGTTAGCACTGCTGCTTCACAGGGCAGCATGGTGGCACAGTGGCTAGTACTGCTGTTTCACAGGGACAGCTCGGTTTCTCAGTGGTTGGCAGTGCTGCTTCACGGGGGCGGCATGGTGCTGCAGTGGTTAGCACTGCTGCTTCATGGCGCCGAGGATCCAGGTTCAATCTTGGCCTCGGGTCACTCTCTGTGTGGAGTTTGCACATTCTCCCATGTCTGCGTGGGTCTCACCCCCACAACCCTAAGGTGTGCAGGCTAGGTGAACTGGCCATATCTTTTCATTAAAACAGTAAAAAATATATATACAAGGCCAAACGGTACAAACGCTAATTTTGTGTTGGAGTACCAGGGTACCCTCCCCTCAGCAACAATGTACGGGGAGGAGGGGGTAGATACTCTGATTATTAAAACAGTTCACAACACGTTTCTACAAACAACAAATGGTACAAGCACTAAACTTTGCGCTGGAGAAACCAGATACTCTCGCCTCTGTACCAACAAAAGGGAAAGGAAGGGGGTGGTGGGGAGAGAGGGGACATGAGGGTGGGTGGGGGGGGGGGGGGGGGAAGGAATCGAAGTGTTGGTGAAGGGTGGGGGGCAAATAGGGCACTGCCTGAACTATCCACGGAGGCAGAAAAACAAAAGAACCTTCAATTAGGATGTGCCAGATTCCAGGAGTCCACACTAAATTGCCCCTTAATTGGAAAAAAACAATTGGGTAGTCTAAATTTATTTTTTTAAAACAGGAAAGGTTAAGGAGTAAGATCTGCACAAACACCAGTCGTGATTAGCAGCTCTGATCATTAGCCTGATCACAGTCAATTCTGTGATTCATTTTTTGTAACAGTGAAGGGAATGAATCGAATCAATGTAAATGAGAATACTGACAGTATTAGAGCTTGTTTCACATTTTCTTCTGCGATCTCCTGGGCTGCTTTCCATCCCTCTGAGTGAAGCAGGAATTATCCCAATTCTACCTGAACCTTGGGAATTGTTTAAATTTTTGCCCCTCCAAGATTATTTTGGATTGGATTTGTTTGTTTATTGTTACAGGGGGGGAGAATTTCAGAGCTATGCCAGGGAAAAGCCAGTTGTAATACTGCCAGTAAACCTGAGCAGGTAACCAAGGAGCAGTTAAGTCATGCATCAGTCACCTGGATCAAACTCTTGAATTAATTCAACGAAGTCTGGCAAAAGTCTCTGTAATCACTATGGGGACAGGGGATCGATCAGCAGCGAGTGGAAAGTGACCGACAGACACTGAAATACTGTTAAATTGAGTGCCTGGTTTGTAATCTCATACATAGTTCCTAATATCTCCATCAACGGTCTCAAAGTTTTATGTCAGCTCAAATGACGAACATTCTGACTGGAATAGATCAATCTGACAACTTTGCTTGACAGAACTTTCTCACTTCCACAACACCAACACTGCCCCCACCCACATCCTCTGCCACCGCCCCCCCCCCCCCCCCCCCCCCCGATCAAATAATGTTTTCAAGGAGCAATTATCTACACATACAAGAGAATAAAAACTAAGTTTTCTGCAAAATAAAATCATGTGACCGACACATGGTCTGCACAAGGTTCAGACTGACGTCGACGTCTAACATGATCAGTCAGCCTCATACATTCATTTTAAATGCTGTCTAATATTTGATGTGATTTGAGGAGCTGTAATGATGCTACAGTTAGAAAACTGATTTTTCTCCTCCAGAAATGCTCCTTGTACGATGGTGATATTCAGTCTGCGCAATCAGAAAATTCAGGGTGCTAATGATTTTGATTTTCAGAAATTGAATGCTACTTGCGCCACATGTCCACGATGGCTATCCGTTAAGAGGGTATCACAAGTCTGCCTGGATGTGGTCAATAATGAGATAATCGGCTTTAGTACTAAATTTAGTCTGGAAAAGAAATTGCTCAACACAAAACCTTTTCAGTGCCTCTGGTTACATTTACCACAGGCGCAGTTCACCAAAATATACTGGCACATTAAAAAAATATATTTGTTCCACATAATGTATTCTTCCTGCAGCTTCCAGAGTAGGAATACTTCTCATGTTACCGACAATAAACAATTTCAATAATGCAATAAAAGGACATCACAGAATCATAGAATTTACAGTGCAGAAGGAGGCCATTCAGCCCATTGAGTCCACACTGACTCACTCTCAGCATCCTCCCTGCCCAAAGGGTCATTTGGACTCAAAACGTACCTGTTGAGATTTTCCAGCATTTTCTCTTTGGTTTCAGGTTCCAGCATCCGCAGTAATTTGCTTTTCTCTCCACGCCCTCCCTGCCAAGCCAGTTTTTATATGTTTCAATCAGATCATCTCTCATGCTTCTAAACTCTCATGGACATCTGCCCAACCTTTCCCCATAGGATAATCTTTTCAAGAATCAGTGATTAGCCTCAAATGCAGTCTCCAATGAAGTGCTTCCAGAGGTTGGTCTGGAGACATATCAATTCCATTCTCCCAGGACGCCTTGATCCACTGCAATTCGCATACCGCCACAACCGGTCCACAGCAGACGCCATCTCCCTGGCCCTACACTCATCCCTGGAGCATCTCGACAACAAGGACTCCTACATCAGACTCCTAGTTATTGACAACAGCTCCGCCTTCAACACCATAATCCCAGCCAAGCTCATATCAAAGCTCCAAAACCTAGGACTTGGCTCCCCACTCTGCAACTGGATCCTCGACTTTCTGACCCACAGACCAGGATAAACAACGACACCTCCTCCACGATAGTCCCCCATTCGGGTTATTCTCTCTTCCAACCTTTACAGCCCCACAAGGCTGCATACTTAGCCCCCTGCTATACTCTTTATACACACATATGTGGCAAAATTCGACTCCAACTTCATCTACAAGTTTGCTGATGACACGACCGTGGTAGGTCGGATCTCAAACAACGATGAGTCAGAGTACAGGATGGAGATAGAGAACCTAGTGGCGTGGTGTAATGACAACAATCTCTCCCTCAGTGTCAGCAAAACTAAGGAGCTGGTCATTGACTTCAGGAAGCAAAGTACTGTACACACCCCTGTCAGCATCAACGGGGTCGAGGTGGAGATGGTTAGCAGTTTCAAATTCCTAGGGGTGCACATCACCAACAATCTGTCCTGGTCCACCCACGTCAACGCTACCATCAGGAAAGCTCAACAGTGCCTATACTTCCTCAGGAAACTAAGGAAATTCGGCATGTCCACATTGACCCTTACCGGTTTTTACAGATGCACCATAGAAAGCATCCTATCGGGCTGCATCACAGCCTGGTATGGCAACTGCTCGGCCCAGGGCCGCAAGAAATTTCAGAGCATCGTGAACACCGCCCAGTCCATCACACAAACCTGCCTCCCTTCCATTGACTCCATCTACACCTCCCGCTGCCTGGGGAAAGCGGGCAGCATAATCAAAGACCCCTCCCACCCGGCTTACTCACTCTTCCAACTTCTTCCATCGGGCAGGAGATACAGAAGTCTGAGAACACGCACGAACAGACTCAAAAACAGCTTCTTCCCCACTGTCACCAGACTCCTAAATGACCCTCTTATGGACTGACCTCATTAACACTACACCCTGTATGCTTCACCCGATGCCGGTGTTATGTAGTTACATTGTATACCTTGTGTTGCCCTATTATGTATTTTCTTTTATTCCCTTTTCTTCCCATGTACTTAATGATCTGCTCGCAGAAAAATACTTTTCACTGTACCTCGGTACACGTGACAATAAACAAATCCAATCCAATCCAATCCAATCCAAAAGGCACAATTCCTTTCATTTCACCATAGTCTTACTGTTTCCAGCAAATACTCACATCAGTCGAGGCAAATGGATACTCCAAGTATGAGAGAGTTGGAAATCCCAACTTTGCATTGACCACAGAACATCAGGTAAATCATCCACCTCATCGCACTCCTGACAAAATAGATCTTAATTCATTCCTACTGTCATTACCTGGGAGTCTCAGAGCTCCTGCACTTATACCGTGATTTCACCTCGAATCACAAGATTAACACTTACAAACATCATTCCCGAAAAGGCAAAATATGTTTCAATGTTTCAGCTCTGTTTGGTCTGAAAAGTGCTCAATATTGCTTTTGCCTCCTACAAGTAAATCAATCCCTGACTGTTTAGCACAAGCAGCATTGGCAGAAGTCAGGAAATGAGTCAGCTATCAGCCGACACGTGTTATTTGGGTTGCATAATGCATTCAGGGACCTGTTCTACCGTGGTTGCTGATGAACAAAATCAATGATTTATGCTCCTCATTGAGAAAAATGGACAGAATTACAGAATACGATTCACAAAACGCTGGTAAAAATTTTGGAGCAAGTATGACAACACGAGAGTTAGCTTATCAAGTCACAGCAAGCTGGTGTCCCTTGAGCCACCAGAAATTATTCTTTTGGCAGTTACCAAACAGGTTGCAAATCAAAAAGTCATTCCCAAGATCCACAAATAGGACTTTCCTGAAAGGTGTTGCAGGAGCCAGTATGGATCATAGGCACACCTGCCTTTTTGTGGGATATGTGGAACACTGTCCATGCGTGTCAACAGGATCCATCCCTCACCTCGCTACCCTGTATGTTGATGACTGTATTGATGATGTTTACTGCTCTCGCCCAACCGGGAAAATCTCATCAATTTTCCTCTAATTTACACCCCTCTTCCCATGATCCATCTCCAACTCTTCACTTCCCTTCCTTGACTTCTCGGTCTCCATTTCTGACAATAGGCTTCCGACCAATGCCTCCTATAAGCACAACCACACTGATTAATCTTCTTCCAATCCCACTTTCTGTAAGGACTCTATTCCAAACTCCCAGTTCTGTCTCATTTTCATCTGTTCGTACAATGCCACATTCCACACCATTATTTCCAATATGCCTCCTTTTTCCTCACCTGAGGATTCCCTTCCACTGTGGTTGGCAGGCCTTTCTTCTTCCTCCAAGAACCACAATAAGGTTCTCTGCTCCAGCCAATCTCCAAATTCAATGGATCATCCTCTGCCATTTCTTCCACTTCCAGCATGATGCTACCACCAAACATACCTTGCCCTGCCGAAGGGCCTGTTCTGTGCTGTACTGTACTGTACCCTCCATTTTCAGCATTGCAATGAGACTGTTCCCCCCATGGCACCCTGCCCCACCCCTTCAGCCCCAAACCTATTCCCCTTCTCAACACACCTTCCCCAAGTCCAAAGACGTGCAGGTTAGGTGGATTGGCCATGCTAAATTGCCCTTCGTGTCCAAAAAGATTAGGAGGGGTTATTGGGTTACGGGGATAGGGTGGACATGATTGCTTGATGTTAAGTAATGGGTTAAGAGACATTGCAATTAGTTGTCTCATTTATGTTAAGTATCCATTAATTGACACTGATATGTAAAGGGACTTCAGGTGGCCTGTGTCAGGTGATGTATAGTGAGAGTGTTGTGCAAAGGCTGTTGGAAGGAAATAAATGTGTGTTTGTGAAAAAGGAACAGAACTTTAGACTCTTCATATCACAGCAACTAAAACGTCTAACACTTGAGTGGGTCGTTGCAGACTCGATGGGCTGAATGGCCTCCTTCTGCACTGTATGCTCTCTATGTTTTATATTCTACCACCACAAGCAACACAGAACCTTCCCATCTAATTCCTCCCTTCTCACCATCCAAGGCCCCAAAAAGCAATAACTGTATTCGATGCTCACAATGCGTCTCCTCTACATTGTGGGGACCAAACTCAGATTGGATGACGGTTTGCTGAAGACTTCTGTTCAATTCCCAAGTGCGACCCCAACCTTCCAGGGCAGGTCAAAGGCTAGGAATATTACAGCGAGTAATTCCACTCCTGTCTCCCCAAAGCCTGTCCACGACCTACAATGGCACAAGTCAGGAGTGTGATGGAATACACTCCACTTGCCTGGGTGAGTGCAGCTCCAACAACACTCAAGAAGCCCAACAGCATCAAAGACAAAGCAGCCCACTTGATTGCTTTCCCATCAACAAACGTTCACTCCCTCCACCACCGACGCACAGTGGCAGCCGTGTGTATCATCTACAAGATGCACTGCAGGAACTCACCAAGGTTCATTAGACAGCACCTTCCAAACCAACAACCACTACCATCTAGAAGGACAAGAGCAACAGATATCTGGGAATCCCACCACCTGGAAGTTCCCCTCCAAGTCACTCACCACCTTGATTTGGAAATATATCGGCCGTTCCTTCACTGTCACAGGGGCAAAAATCCTGGAACTCCCTCCCTAACAGCACTGTGGGTGTACCTACACCTCAGGGACAGCAGCGGTTCAAGAAGGCAAGCAGGGATCGGCAATAAATGCTGGTCTAACCAGCCCACATCCCCTATGTGAATTTTAAAAAGTCACTTGCAATTTTCATTCTACACTCTACTCCCAATCGGACCCCTCTTTCTTCGACTTTCAAAATTGGTTCAACGAAGCTCAAGGATTAGCACCTCATCTTTCCATTGGGCAACTTGCAGCCTTTCAAACCAATGCTTATAGAGTTCAACAAATTAAGATAATAACCACTCCTCCCACTTTTTAGACAATGGATATTAATGATGATTCTGCTCTTACCAATTACACTGGCTCTAGACCAATCTTTTGTTTCTTTACTTGTCCCATTACATTGCACCAATATCCCTTTTCTAATTTAATCTCTCCTGTTTCCATCTGACCCTCCATTTTGTTCTTTCCTCCCTTCCCCCTTTCCCTGTCTCTGTGCTTACATAAAACCTGTTACATCTTGAACTTTTCCCAGTTCTAATGAAGGATAGATCATCAAACTGAAACTTTAACTTTGTTGTTCTCTCTGCAAATGCTGCATGGCCTCTTGTGTATGCCCAGCATTTTCTGGTTTTAGTTCAGTCAAACTGGAGCTTAATTAAAGAGAGGAGATTGTAGGATTTTGGTGGTACTGAGGATAATCTAAAGATACTCTGGAGAATCCTTTACTGCTATAAATACTGCAGCTGAATGTGTTACTACTCTAGTTGATGTTAGAACAGGAGGGGAAGACCCCAGAACGGAACTCTGGCTCAAAAGATTATTATTATTATTTTTTAAATAAAATGTGGAGGAACAAACTCATAGGACTGATAATTTGTTTTGACAACAAGAAAAATCATTTATTAAACATGTAAAAATTGGATTATGATACAATACTCCATGACTCCCCCCCCCCCCTGTTGCTTCACAAATGCATAGCCTCAAAATAAGGGGAAGTAGATTTAAGACTGAGCTTAGGAGGAGGAACTTCTTCACCCAAAGAACGGAGACTAGGGTGCTGAATCTTAATAAAGTGAACTATGAGGATATGAGGCGTGAGCTGGCCTTGATAGATTGGGAAAAGTTACTTAAAGGGATGACAGTGGATAGACAATGGCAAACATTCAAGGAACGCATGAGGGAACTACAGCAACTGTTCATTCCTGTCTGGCACAAAAGCAAAGAGGGTAAGAGGGCCAATCCATGGCTTGCAAAGGAAATTGGAAATAGTATCCGATACAAGGAAGAAGCATACAGATTGGCCAAGAAAAATAATGGGCGGGGTTCTTCTATTCGGCGGCAGAGTGTCTGGGAGTATCGAATCTGGTCCCTATAGTCCCGCAGGCTCAGATTCCGCAGGCAGGAAGGGAATGGGTGACCACCAGACAGAGCAAGAGAGCGAGGCAGGTAGTGCAGGAATCTCCTGTGGCCATTCCCCTGCAGAACAGATATACCGTTTTGGATACTGTTGAGGGGACTGGCCTCTCAGGGGAAAACAGCAACAGCCAAACTTGTGGCACCACGGTTGGTTCTGCTGCAGAGGGGAGGGGTGATCAGTGTGACAGCGCAATAGTTATAGGGGATTCAACTATAAGGGGAATAGACAGGCCTTTCTGTGGCCGCAAACAAGACTCCAGGATGGTATGTTGCCTCCCTGGTGCTAGGGTCAAGGATGTCTCGGAGCGGGTATAGGACATTCTGGAGGGGGAGGGTGAATAGCCAGTGGTCGTGGTACACATCGGTACAAACAACATCGGTAAAAAAAAAGGGTTGAGGTCCTAAAAGCAGAATACAGGGAGCTAGGAAGGAGGTTAAGAAATCGGACCTCAAAGGTAGTGACCTCAGGATTACTACCGGTGCCACGTGCTAGTCAGAGTAGATAGACAGGATATATAGGATGAATACGTGGCTGAAGGGATGGTGTCAGGGGAGGGTTACAGATTCCTGGAGCATTGGGACCGGTTCTGGGGGAGGTGGGACCTATAAAAACTGGACGGGTTACACCTGGGCAGGATTGGAACTGATGTCCTATTTGCTAGAGCGGTTGGGGAGTGTTTAAACTAATGTAGCACGGGGATGGGAACCAATGCAGGAAGTTGGAAGGTAGTAAAACAGGGACAGAAACAAAAGGCAGTAAGGGGGAAAGTGTGAGGCAGAGAAGCCATAGTCAAAAATCAAAAAGGGCCACAGTACAAGGTACAGTGACTGAGGGGAGCTCAGTGAATAGGCCCAGTAATACTAAAAGGAATAAAACAGGAAGTAAAAACATTAATGGTAAGCGACGCGGCAGGTTGTTACATGAAGATATGGGTTCAACGACAAGTAAAATTAGGAGAAAGGTTAAAAGGAAAAATAACTCAGTAGAGGTTACTGATCGAGGTGTTAAGATTCAAAACAGAGGTATAAAAGCCAACATAAGTGTACTTTACCTGAATGCTCGTAGTATTCGGAATAAGGTAAATGAGTTGATGGCGCAAATCATTGTGAATGACTATGATTTAGTGGCCATTACTGAAACATGGTTAAATGATGGTCACGAGGGTATCAAATTATTCGGAAGGACAGAGTGGATGGTAAGGGAGGTGGTGTAGCTCTGCTATTTAAGGATGACATCCGGGCAATAGTAAGGGATGACATCGGTGCTATGGAGGATAAGGTTGAATCCATTTGGGTGGAAATCAGGAATAGTAAGGCGAAAAAGTCACTGATAGGAGTAGTCTAGGCCACCAAATAGTAACATTATGGTGGGGCAGGCAATAAACAAAGAAATAACTGATGCATGTAGAAATGGTACAGCAGTTATCATGGGGGATTTTAATCTACATGTCGATTGGTTTAACCAGGTCGGTCAAGGCAGCCTTGAGGAGGAGTTTATCGAATGTATCCGCGATAGTTTCCTTGAAAGGGCAGCACGGTAGCATAGTGGTTAGCACAGTTGCTTCACAGCTCCAGGGTCCCAGGTTCGATTCCCGACTGGGTCACTGTCTGTGCAGAGTCTGCACGTTCTCCCCGTGTCTGCGTGGGTTTCCTCTGGGTGCTCCGGTTTCCTCCCACAGTTCAAAGATGTGCGGGTTAGGTGGATTGGCCATGATAAATTGCCCTCAGTGTCCAAAAAATTTTAAGTGGGGGTTACTTGGTTATGGGGATAGGGCGGATACATGGGCTTCGGTGGGGTGCTCTTTGTAAGGGCCGGTGCAGACTCGGAGGGCCGAATGGCCTCCTTCTGCACTGTAAATTCTATGATTCTATAGAACAGTATGTAATGGAACCTAAGAGGGAACAAGCGGTCCTGGATCTAGTCTTGTGTAATGAGTCAGGATTGATTAATGATCTCATAGTTAGGGATCCTCTCAGAAGGAGCGATCACAATATGGTGGAATTTAAAATACAGATGGAGGGTGAGAAGGTAAAATCAAACACTAGTGTTTTTTGCTTAAACAAAGGAGATTACAATGGGATGAGAGATGAGCTAGCTAAGGTAGACTGGGAGCAAAATTTTATGGTGAAACAGTTGAGGAACAGTGGAGAACCTTCCAAGCGGCTGTTTAGCACAGGGCTAAATCGCTGGCTTTGAAAGCAGACCAAGGCAGGCCAGCAGCACGGTTCAATTCCCGTAACAGCCTCCCCGAACAGGCGCCGGAATGTGGCGACTAGGGGCTTTTCACAGTAACTTCATTTGAAGCCTACTTGTGACAATAAGCGATTTTCATTTCCATTTCATTTCAAGCGATTTTTCACAGTGCTCAGCAAAGGTTTATACCAACAAAAAGGAAGGACGGTAGATAGAGGGAAAATCGATGTGGACATCTAAGGGAATAAGGGAGAGTATCAAATTGAAGGAAAAAGCATACAAAGTGGCAAAGATTAGTGGGAGACTAGAGGATTGGGAAATCTTTAGGGGGCAACAGAAAGCTACTAAAAAAGCTATAAAGAAGAGTAAGATAGATTATGAGAGTAAACTTGCTCAGAATATAAAAACAGATAGTAAAAGTTTCTACAAATATATAAAACAAAAAAGAGTGGCTATGGTAAATATTGGTCCTTTAAAGGATGAGAAGGGAGATTTAATAATGGGAGATGAGGAAATGGCTGAGGAACTGAACAGGCTTTTTGGGTCGGTCTTCTCAGTGGAAGACACAAATAACATGCCAGTGACTGATGGAAATGAGGCTATGACAGGTGAGGACCTTGAGATGATTGTTATCACTAAGGAGGTAGTGATGGGCAAGCTAATGGGGCTAAAGATAGACAAGTCTCCTGGCCCTGATGGAATGCATCCCAGAGTGCTAAAAGAGATGGCTAGAGAAATTGCAAATGCACTCGTGATAAATTACCAATTTACCAAATTGGGGTGGTCCCGGCGGATTGGAAATTAGCAAACGTGACACCACTGTTTAAAAAAAGAGGTAGGCAGAAAGCGGGTAATTGTAGGCCAGTTAGCTTAACTTCGGTAGTAGGGAAGATGCTGGAATCTATGATCAAGGAAGAAATAGCGAGGGTTCTGGATGGAAATTGTCCCACTGAGCAGACACAGCATGGGTTCATAAAGGGCAAGTCGTGCCCCACTAATTTAGTGGAATTTTTTGAGGACATTACCAGTGCGGTAGATAACGGGGAGCCAATGGATGTGGTATATCTGGATTTCCAGAAAGCCTTTGACAAGGTGCCACACAAAAGGTTGCTGCACAAGATAAAAATGCATGGCATTAAGGGTAAAGTAGTAGCATGGATAGAGGATTGGTTAATTAATAGAAAGCAAGGAGTGGGGTTTAATGGGTGTTTCTCTGGTTGGCAATCAGTAGCTAGTGGTGTCCCTCAGGGATCAGTGTTGGGCCCACAATTGTTCACAATTTACATAGATGATTTGGAGTTGGGGACCAAGTGCAATGTGTCCAGGTTTGCAGGCGACACTAAAATGAGTGGTAAAGCAAAAAGTGCAGAGGATACCGGAAGTCTGCAGAGGGATTTGGATAAGTTAAAGTGAATGGGCTAGGGTCTGGCAGATGGAATACAGTGTTGACAAATGTGAGGTTATCCATTTTGGTAGGAATAACAGCAAAAGGGATTATTATTTAAATGTTAAAATATTAAAACATGCTGCTGTGCAGACACCTGGGTGTGCTAGTGAATGAGTCACAAAAAATTGGTTCACAGGTGCAACAGGAGATTAAGAAGGCAAATGGAATTTTGTCCTTCATTGCTAGAGGGATGGAGTTTAAGACTAGGGAGGTTATGCTGCAATTGTATACGGTGTTAGTGAGGCCACACCTGGAGTATTGTGTTCAGTTTTGGTCTCCTTACCTGAGAAAGGACATACTGGTGCTGGAGGGT
The DNA here is from genome assembly GCF_047496885.1 of Scyliorhinus torazame. NCBI lineage: Eukaryota > Metazoa > Chordata > Chondrichthyes > Carcharhiniformes > Scyliorhinidae > Scyliorhinus > Scyliorhinus torazame. The sequence continues at coordinate 5,232,274 of NC_092707.1, read as the reverse complement.
GTGCAGAGGCGATTCAATAGGTTAATCCCAGATCTGAAGGGGTTGGATTACGAGGAGAGGTCGAGTGGACTGGGACTGTACTCGTTGGAATTTAGAAGGATGCGGGGGGGGGGGATCTTATAGAAATATATACAATTATTAAGGGAATAGATAGGATAGATGCGGGCAGGTTGTTTCCACTGGCGGGTGAAAGCAGAACTAGGGGCATAGCTTCAAAATAAGGGGAAGTAGATTTAGGACTGACCTTAGGAGGAACTTCTTCACCCGAGGGTTGTGAATCTATGGAATTCCTTGCCCAGTGAAGCAATTCAGGCTCCTTCATTAAATGTTTTCAAGATAAAGATAGATAGTTTTTTGAAGAATAAAGGGATTATGGGTTATGGTATTCGGGCCGGAAATGGAACTGAGTCCACAAAAGATCAGCCATGATCTCATTGAATGGAGGAGCAGGCTCGAGGGGCCAGATGGCCTACTCCTGATCCTAGTTCTTATGTTCTGATTGCACTGCAGGAGTTCCTCAGGGTATCCCAGGCCCAGCCATCTTCATCTGCTTCATCAATGACCATCCTTCCAACATATGGTCAGATGTGGTGATGTTTGCTGATGATTGCAGTGTTCAACACCATTCGTGACTCCTCAGATAATGAAGCAGTCCGTGTCCAAATGCAGCAAGACCTGGACAATATCCAGGCTCGAACTGACCAGTGGTAAGTTACATTCCTGCCACCCAAGTGCCAGGTAGTGACCATCCCCAATAAGAGAGAATCAAACAATCATCCCTTGTCATTGAATGGTGTTCCATCACTGAGTCCACCACTATGAACATCCTGGGGATTGCGATTGACCAGAAACTGAACTGGACTAGCCATAGTCATACTGTGGGAACCAGGGCAGGTCAAAGACTAGGAATCCTGGGGCAGCACGGCGGCGCAGTGGTTAGCACTGGGACTGCGGCGCTGAGGACCTGGGTTCGAATCCCGGCCCTGGGTCACTGTCCGTGTGGAGTTTGCACATTCTCCCCGTGTCTGCGTGGGTTTTACCCCCACAACCCAAAAAGATGTGCTGGTTAGGTGGATTGGCCACGCTAAATTGCCCCTTAATTGGAAAAGAAATAATTGGGTACTCTAAATTTATAAAAACAAAAGACTAGGAATCCTGCTGCGAGTAACCCGCCTCCTGACCCCCCCACCCCTCAATTCTGTCCACCATCTACAAGGCACAAGTCAGGAGTGTGCTGGAATAATCCCCAACTTGCCTGGATGAGCGCAGCTCTAAATACACTCAAGAAGCTCGACACCATCCAGGGCAAAGCAGCCTGCTTGATTGGCACCCCTTCTACAAACATTCACCCCCTCCACCACCGACTCACAGTAGCAGCCGTGCGTACCATCTACAAGATACACTTCAGGAACTCACCAAGGCTCCTTAGACAGCACCTTCCAACCTCATGACCACTACCATCTAGAAGGATAAGGGCAGCAGATACATGGGAACACCACCACCTTTACGTTCCCCTCCAAGTCACTCATCATCCTACCTTGGAAATATATCGGCCATTCCTTCACAGTCGATGGGTCAAAATCCTGGAACTCCCTCCCTAGCAGCACTGTGGATGCACCTACACCACATGGCCTGCAGCGATTCGAGAGGGCAACTCACAACCACCTTCTCAAGGGCAATTAAGGATGGGCAATAAATGCTGGCCTAGCCAGCGAAGCCACATCCCATAAAAATACATTTTAAAAAGAGAAACAAATAAAGCTCACTCCAGATGGGACAGTTGTCTGTTTGGCAATCTTGAGTGATTGATTTGATTTATTGCCACATGTACCGAAGTACAGTGGAAAGTATTTTTCTGCAGCCAAGGGAACATACACAGTACGTACATAGTAGCACAAAAGAATAATTGACAGAGCACATTGACAATGGTACATCGACAAACAGTGATTGGTTACAGTGCGGAACAAGGGGCCAAACAAAGCAAATAGACGAGCAAGGGCAGCATAGGACGTCGTGAATAGTGTTCTTACACCTGGTCACTGTTCACCTGAGGAAGGAGCAGTGCTCCGAAAGCTAGTGATATCGAAACAAACTTGTTGGACTTTAACCTGATGTTGTAAGACTTCTTAGCGTTCTTACAGGGAACCGATCAGCCCGAGGGGGAGTCGTTGAGATGTCTAGTAGCTGTGGGGAAGAAGCTGTTCCTATGTCTGGATGTGCGGGTCCTCAGACCTCTGTATCTTCTGCCTGATGGAAGGGTCTGGAAGAAGGCAATGCCTGGGTGGGCGTGGTCTCTGATAATGCACCAAAATCATTCCATGCACAAGAGCTTATTTCACAGTTTAATACTTCTCCTTTATGTAACTTATTTGTTTCTAATTGGAAACTAAGCTGCATTTCCTACCATGCCCTGGTGTCTTTGAACATCATAAGGAGTATGAATAAATCTGTCTCTTTTCTCACTCCCACTCACATGTTAAGAATTGTTCCTTTGACTTTCCGTTCTGGCCTCTATTTATTAAAATGACAAAGGAATTTGATAGGCTAGATAGAAAGAAACAGTTTCCTGCAGTGGAATAACAAGGGGGAACATTCTTAAAATTGGAGTGAGATACTTCCGGTGCCAGCCAGGGAGTGAGTGTTTGCACGAGTGGCTCCTGTCTGCGGATTGGTTTTTTTGGCCCTGTTTGCCAGTTTTGCAGGGGAGAGACGGGGGGTGCACTTGGGAAAGTAGAAGAATTAAGATTTCTCCTCCAGTGAGAGGTGTTGAAGACCTATCAGATGAGGAGTCTAATCATAATCTTTATTAGTGTCACCAGTAGAGTTACATTAACACTGCAACGTAATTACTGTGGAAATCCCCTAGTCGCCACAATCCGCGCAGAGGGAGAATTCAGAATGTCCAATTCATCTACCAAGCACGTCTTTCGGGACTTGTGGGAGGAAACCGGAGCACCCGGAGGAAACCCACGCAGACACGGGGACAACGTGCAGACTCCGCACAGACAGTGACCCAAGCCCGGAATCGAACCTGGGACCCTGGAGCTGTGAAGCAACAATGCTAACTACTGTGCTACCGTGCCGAAAAAGGGACGTCTTTGGACTCAGAGGTCACTGTCTGTGTGGAGTCTGCACGTTCTCCCCGTGTCTGCGTGGGTTCCCTCAGTTTCCTCCCACAGTCCAAAGATGTGCAGGTTAGGTGGGTAGCTGTGCTAAATTGCCCCTTCGTGTCCAAAAGGTTAAATCGGGTTTTTGATTTGATTTATTATTGTCACATGTATCAGTATACAGTGAAAAGTGTTGTTTCTTGCATCCTGTACAAACAATGCACATCGTACATAGGGAAGGACGGTTATGGGGATAGGGTGGGGGCGTCGGCCTAGTTAGGTGCTTTGTCAGAGGGACAGTGCAGCCTCGATGGGCCGAATGGCCTCCTTCTGCACTGTAGGGATTCATGAAAAAAACTGTTCAATGACTCATTAGCCTGGGGGGAGCTGCCGCCCACATCAGCACAGGCTTCGGTCTCTCTAATCTTGAAGAAAGATAAGTTTCCAGAGGAGTGTGGGTCTTATCGGTCTATATCACTATTAAATACCAATGTGGAGTTACTGCTAAGGTACTGGCAGTGGAGGATTGTTTGCCACGGGTGATAGCGGAGGATCAGACTGGGTTTGTGAAGAGCCGACAGTTGGCTGCCAATACAAGGTGGTTATTGAATGTAGTGATGTCGCCCCCAGCGGGTCCAGAGTCCATGGTCGCAGAGAAAGCATTCAATCGGGTTGAATGGGAGCATCTCTTTGAGGTATTGGGGTGGTTTGGATTTCGACCCGGGTTCATCACATGGATTAGGCTGCTGTACACGGCCCCCGAAGCTAGTGTTCACACTTGCAGAATAGGTTTGGGGTATTTTCGTTTACAAGGGGTGTCCACTTTGTCCAATACTTTTCGTGTTGGCAATTGAGCCACTGGCAATCATGCTAAGTACGAAGTCTTACAACACCAGGTTAAAGTCCAACAGGTTTGTTTCGATGTCACTAGCTTTCGGAGCGCTGCTCCTTCCTCAGGTGAATGAAGAGGTCTGTTCCAGAAACACATATATAGACAAATTCAAAGATGCCAAACAATGCTAGGAATGCGAGCATTAGTAGGTGATTAAATCTTTACAGATCCAGAGATGGTTTTTAAAGAGGTGTGAATTGTATCAAGCCAGGACAGTTGGTAGGATTTCTGCAACTCTGCAACTCATCCGCTTCATTCTGGATCACAACGTCTTCACCTTCGACAACAAGTTCTTCATCCAGACGCACGGAACAGCCATGGGGACCAAATTCGCACCCCAATACGCCAACATCTTCATGCACAAGTTTGAACAGGACCTACTCACCACACAGGACCTTCAACCGACGTTATACACCAGATACATCGATGACATTTTTTTCCTTTGGACCCACGGCGAAGAATCACTGAAACGACTACACGATGACATTAATAAGTTCCATCCAACCATCAGACTCACCATGGACTACTCTCCAAAATCAGTTGCATTCTTGGACACACTCGTCTCCATCAAGGACGGTCACCTCAGCACTTCGCTTTACCGCAAACCCACGGATAACCTCATGATGCTCCACTTCTCCAGCTTCCACCCTAAACACATTAAAGAAGCCATCCCCTATGGACAAGCGCTCCGTATACACAGGATCTGCTCAGACGAGGAGGAGCGTAACAGACATCTACAGACGTTGAAAGATGCCCTCGTACGAACGGGATATGGCACTCGACTCATCGATCGACAGTTCCAACGCGCCACAGCGAAAAACCGGACCGACCTCCTCAGAAGACAAACATGGGACACAACCGACAGAATACCCTTCGTCGTCCAGTACTTCCCCGGAGCGGAGAAACTACGTCATCTTCTTCACAGCCTTCAACACGTCATTGATGACGATGAACATCTTGCCAAGGTCATCCCCACACCCCCACTACTTGCCTTCAAACAACCGCGCAACCTCAAACGAACCATTGTTTGCAGCAAACTACCCAGTCTTCAGAACAGTGACCACGACACCACACAACCCTGTCATGGCAATCTCTGCAAGACGTGCCAGATCATCGACATGGATATATAATAGGGCAACACAAGGTATACAATGTAACTAGATAACACCGGCATCGGGTGAAGCATACAGGGTGTAGTGTTAATCAGGTCAGTCCATAAGAGGGTCACTTAGGAGTCTGGTAACAGCGGGAAGAAGCTGTTTTGGAGTCTGCTCGTGCGTGTTCTCAGACTTTTGTGTCTCCTTTCCGATGGAAGAAGTTGGAAGAGTGAGTAAGCCAGGTGGGAGGGGTCTTTGATTATGCTGCTCGCTTTCCCCAGGCAGCGGGAGGTGTAGATGGAGTCAATGGATGGGAGGCAGGTTCGTGTGATGGACTGGGTGGTGTTCACGACTCTCTGAAGTTTCTTGCGGTCCTGGGCTGAGCAGTTGCCATACCAGGCTGTGATGCAGCCAGATAGGATGCTTTCCTTTGTGGATAGCACAATTGCTTCACAGCTCCAGGGTCCCAGGTTCGAGTCCGGCTTGGGTCACTGTCTGTGCGGAGTCTGCACATCCTCCCCGTGTCTGCGTGGGTTTCCTCCGGGTGCTCCGGTTTCCTCCCACAGTCCAAAGATATGCAGGTTAGGTGGATTGGCCATGATAAATTGCCCTTAGTGTCCAAAATTGCCCTTAGTGTTGGGTGGGGTTACTGGGTTATGGGGATAGGGTGGAAGTGTTGACCTTGGGTAGGGTGCTCTTTCCAAGAGCTGGTGCAGACTCGATGGGCCGAATGGCCTCCTTCTGCACTGTAAATTCTATGGTAAATTATATAATCTATGGTGCATCTGTAAAAGTTGGTAAGAGTTAATGTGAACATGCCGAATTTCCTTAGCTTCCTGAGGAAGTATAGGCGCTGTTGTGGTTTCTTGGTGGTAGCATCAACGTGGGTGGACCAGGACAGATTTTTGGAGATGTGCACCCCTAGAAATTTGAAACTGCTAACCGTCTCCACCTCGGCCCCGTTGATGCTGACAGGGGTGTGTACAGTACTTTGCTTCCTGAAGTCAATGACCAGCTCTTTAGTTTTGCTGGCATTGAGGGAGAGATTGTTGTCGCTGCACCACTCCAGGGGCGTGATGCGTGATTCAGGGGCGGATGCAGAAAGTTTCCTGGATAGTTTGAGGGCACTGGTGTTGGCACCGCTTCCTTTCTCACTAGCCAAGTACTCTGCGAATCCAGTAGTTGTAGCCTCGTTAAGAGTTTAGAACCAGTTCAGGCAGCATTGTAAGCTGCAGGGAATGTTTCTGTGGACACCGATATGTGGGAACCAGACATTTATTCCAGTGAGGCTGGATTCAACATACAGGGCTTGGGAACAGGAGGGGATAGAAAGGTTCAGGAATGTGTTTGTGGAGGGTAGATTTGCAAGGCTGGAGGAACTGGTGGAAAAGTTTGGGTTACTTACAGGTTAGGAACTTTGTGAGGAAGGAGCTGGCCACGCTTTTGCAGTTGCCTCCTCCTTCGTTGTTGGACAAGGTCATTTTGGAGGATGAGATGGGGAAAGTAAGATCTCTGATATCTATGGGCAGTTGATGGCGAGGGAGAGCGCCTCGTTGGAAGAGATAAAGAGGAATTGGCAGAAGGAGTTAGATGGCATGTTTGAAGGGGGGGTTATTTGGAGGGAGGCCTTACATAGGATACGTTTTGCCTCCTTGTGTGCGAGATTGAGCTTGATTCAATTTGAAGCAGTGGACAGAGCGCACATGATAAAGACACACATGAATGGGTTCTTTCCGGAACGAAGGACGGATGTGAGCAGTGTTTAAAGGGCCGGTGAACCACACACACATGTTCTGGTCCTGTCCAAAATTGGTGAATTTTTGGGATCCTTTTCTGGGACAATGGCAGAGATTTTAGGGGTAAAGGTGGCACCTGGGCAGCGATAACCCAGAGGAGGATTTTGCTCGGGTGGAGGGCTCCAGAACTGTCAAAGATGATGGCGTGGGCGGGTGAGCAGTCAGAATCCCTGCATTTGGAGAAGATTACGTTTACCGTCAGGGGGTCGGAGATGGGGTTTTACGTGAGGTGGGGGCTGTTTATCTCCTTCTTCAAGAGTTTGTAATCGCCAGCAGTATTTCTTTTTGGGGGGGGGGGGTTGATTTGTAAATGTAAAACGGGACATACAGGGTGGGATGGTAGGTCAGTTGTTTATTATGAGAATTGTATAATGTTTAATGACTGTTGTGTTTTGTTTATAAACTGGAAAATGCCGGAATGAAAATATATTTTTTTTAATTAAGAGTAAAATTAGGCAGCACTTTTCAAAAGGGCAGTGAGAATCTAGAACTCTTTCTCACAAAAGATTGTTGATGCTGGGATCAATTTAAACTTGATTTTGCTAATATTGTCAATTGGCATGTTTCTATTCTGTATTTATCTATGTATTTTTTATGCAAGAGTATCAAGGGACATGGAATAAACAGAGTTCAGGTACAAATCGTCCATGATCTAATTAAATGATAGAACAGACTGCAGGTATTGAATGGCTTCCTGCTGTCCCGATTTTGTCCACTTTGCATGCATATTTTTCCAAATAGTTTAAAGTTTGTTTCCATTAAAAAAAATACGATTACAGTATTTGTGGGTGTCAATTGCTATTGCATAATAAACCAGCATATGTGCATTTATCGAGGTTTATTGTAAGCTGCATATAAACTCCTGCTAAGGTAGAATTTTTGACTGAAAGGGTTGCTCTCATTGCAGCAGGTTATGGAATTGCTTTGGACAGAGTAACTGAAAGATTTACAGCATTCGGCCCATCGTGGCACCATCAATAATTACAGCCAGAGTAAGTTTAACAACCACCGCCCTCAAGAATTCCTTCCGATACTGTGTTGTACGAATCCTTTTAAAATTTGACTGCAGAGTTTTGTGAAATTATTTAAATATTACAAATGAGATCCACAATTGTTTAAGAAACTTGTAAACATGAGAAGTGGAGCTTTCTGGACAACACATTGTGTGAGCAACAAATTGTGCTTCATATTGAACACTTTTTCTGAAAGGAAGTGTGGTTTTGAGCTCTGGAGAAATTCTAAAAGTATAACAAAAATAATTTCCTCTGCAGAAGTATGTAGAGTTTAACAAGATATCTCTCCACTATACAGAAGAGATTTACCAGAATGTTGCCTGGTATGGAGGGCATTAGCTATGAGGAGCGGTTGAATAAACTCAGTTTGTTCTCACTGGAACGAAGGAGGTTGAGGGGCGACCTGATAGAGGTCTACAAAATTATGAGGGGCATAGACAGAGTGGATAGTCAGAGGCTTTTCCCCGGGGTAGAGGGGTCAATTACTAGGGGGCATAGGTTTAAGGTGAGAGGGGCAAGGTTTAGAGGAGATGTATGAGGTAAGGTTTTTACACAGAGGGTAGTGGGTGCCTGGAACTCGCTGCCGGAGGAGGTGGTGGAAGCAGGGACGATAGTGACATTTAAGGGGCATCTTGACAAATACATGAATAGGATGGGAATAGAGGGATACGGACCCAGGAAGTGTAGAAGATTGTAGTTTAGTCGGGCAGCATGGCCGGCACGGGCTTGGAGGGCCGAAGGGCCTGTTCCTGTGCTGTACATTTCTTTGTTCTTTGTTTGTTTATACACCACTACCACATTTTTTAAGTCTGTGTTTCCATAAATTCAAACTTCATTGTGCAGCACCATCATACATCATCTTCTCATCATCAAATTACCAACTACTGCTCGATAAAATGCACCAAAACACAATCAAACCACAAATTCAGCATGCAGATAAGATCTGTAAAAAACATTTCTACGCATTTCCTTTGCAGCGATGAAAAGAACAGCAAAGGGCCACCTCCTGTGTTGTAAAACTCTACAAGTCTCTCTCAGGAAATATTTTACTCAAAACCCCGACTATCACAGGAATAACTTTAAAATATTCATTTCAGATGGGCCCTTGCACAGCTGCATGTATTTTGTGATACTGACATCACTCATATTCTAAACACTGAGTTTGTCTTCAGCAACATCTCAAAGTAAACGCATTTTGAAAAGTACACTTCCATCAAGAACACTTATGCAATAGGAGAACAAGCAGAGTAATACATGCCACTAGACTGAAATGTGATCCCCAGTCTGATTTGTGTTAGATAACCTGAGCTAAGCCATCAATGAAACATATCAGTCCAAACCGAGATGCCCCCAGGTGGACAGGCATGAGCCTAAAGCCTGCAGGCCACCAAGTAGTCAGCCTGACAATGTGCAAGTAGGCTAGCAACCAGGAAGTCTGCGTACTCAAGAGAGGCAACAATGGAGCAAGGGAAAGTAGAGAAAGAGTCATACGGCAAAACTGGAAATGTGCTGTTTAAAGGGGAGAGCAAGAGCAACAAGATGGGTCACCACAGCTTCAGCAAAGTTGTTGTATCGAAGAGGAAGGGGGAGGAAAGCTTACCATGACTTAGCAAATTAAAAAGAACAAAAGCATGAGCAAAAAAAAAGCCTCAAAGGCAATAAACGCAATTCAATTCTGTTGCCCTCCAGTGATACAGAAGAGCACAAACCTGAAATGCAACCTGAATTTTCCATTCACCGATGCAAATTATTTTGCCCTGGATTTCAGACACGCTGATTTTTCATTAATGAAAATTGTATTTAAGTGTGTTGGCTTTGACATTTGGCAGTCGTAGATCGTTAGCTTTGGGGCGAGGGATGGTGGGGGGGGGGGATGAACCATTTGATTGCTTCTGTGAAGCACCTTGGAAGGTTTAATTACATTAAAGGTGCTGTATAAATACAAAATGCTGTTGAATAAAACTACTTTGATTCATTCACCTCTTCAGTGTTTAATTCAGCCAAGCACTAATTCTTGTTCCACACACTTGTAACACCTGAGGGTGAGCATAAAGTTATGCGCAGCAATTGTAATGATTATGAAACCATGTTAGGTCAGCAAAATGCTCATTTTAACTTCACTTCGCATTATTTACCTAAAAACATTCTCGTTTCACACAAGCAGACTAATTCAGCTGTACAAATGAAATTCCCCAACAGGAACAAGAGAAAAGCCTGAAATCAGATACAGTTCCTGCCTGTATCAATAAACCATTGGACCATAGAATCTTATCATGCTTCCTCACTACCCTATATATAAGCCTGATGCCGACACCAAGAATGAATTAGTCACTACCGCTTTGCGCAACATCTAGCAAACAGCAGAGATAAGACAATGGTTTAATGCAGAACAAAATTCTGAACTTACTAATCTTGTATACCTTTTTGCTGTGAGCTCATTCATTTCCCTCCACCACTAGACATTTATCAAAGAGACAGGGAAAACTAGATCTTTGGAGCACAGCTACTCACCCTGGTAGTACACAGCTTCCACTTGCTTTCAAGTTACAGGGAGGAAGTCAGAGAGGCATCACTGACTTGTCGACGTCACAACAGCTGCCTCACATACATAGTAAGTATCTAAGGAAATTAACATAGATAGCATGGTTAATGTTGTTTACTTTTACTAAAGGAAACATGTATATAATTTAACAAATACAATTTTCTCTCAGTTTGTACAGCACTGATTTGATCAATATCTCTCCAAGATACCATGGTGTCAGGAGGTCCAGAAACCCTTTGACCTTGAGCTGAACTTCCAATCTCCCATCAGTTCCAACACCAAGTCTGTTTTTTCCCATTTCAACACTGCTATGCCCCACCGTTGCCTGATCTGTGTCTTTAGCCACCTCAAATCAAACGTTCCAAATGCATCCATGAAGTGCATGTCCTTCAGATCATCCTAGCCCATGGCCTCTCTCACACTCCATCAATCTCAAACGGTCCTCCTTGCCCCAGTAAATATCTTTGTCTTCACATAAATTCCCTTTTATTACACAAGTGATCTCTTCCAGCATTATGTCCCACATGTGCACTTCTCTCTGTTACCAGTGTAGCCACCTAAGTCGGCCAAGTCCCGATTTAAAAAGGCGAACGGCAACTGAAGGGAAATTCAGCCAACACAGGCAGAAACCAGCAGGTGCAAATTTGCTGTGTATTTAGCTCTGCAAAGGGCCAGACAACATCGATACCAGCAACCATCAGCATAATAATGTAGCAGCCATCTACATACTAATGAGCAATCCCCGGGAACAATAGCAACATTTGGGACAAACAAAACTAAGCCAGACTCCCCGGCGCCAGCATGAGCCAACACAAAAGAGGTTAACGGACACCTCAAGACCGCCCATCGATCAGGGAATCGCTCCAGTATTGGAGAAATCGAACCAAGCGATTGGAACAAAATCCAATCACCTAGAACCAGGTACAGGGTCCGCCCCGAAAGGCGGGAAGCCCCTGGGGACTATAAAGTTAAGCCCCAAAGTTCAAATCGTCCCTCTTCTTCTTGACCGGGTCACTCAGCAACGCGAACCAACATTGACTGTGACCGGTCCAGCGGCCGCCGAGAGATCGTAAGTCTTAAGTCAACGCTCGCTACGAGATAGGCGCTCCTATCAATCCGTACCAACTTCGAATCCCGCAGACTCAGATCCGAACGAAAGGCCATTTGTTCCCCTGACCTGGTGGGCCAGCCCGAAGTTAAGTACAGGCCTGTTAGTTGTAGAAGTAGCTTAGACGTAGAATTTGTGCATGAGTAGCGATTACTGTGTATAATAAATGTACTTTGATTTAAATCTTACTAATCGGTGTATTGAGTTATTGGTCATTACTCGAACTTGAACCTCGTGGCGGTATCATAAAGATACCTGGCGACTCGAGAGCAAAGGTTACAAAACAGAGCTAAGTGAACCAACCAAAACTTAGCAACACTAGATTATTCCTTTCACGCCACCATTAATTCCACCACTAATTTTTGTAACCCACTCTGAATCTCTCTGCCATGCCAGTAATCTTTCCCCACTGTTAAAAACCTCCAAAATCCTTCCTTTTGACTGCACTTTTGCTACGTCTCCGACTTTCATAGATCCCCCTCCTGCTTGGCATTCATTCTTTTACTTCCAATTTGTAACGGTACAGTAATATCTCCCAGTGCATGAGGAGAGCTTGGAACAAAATATATCCAGCTGTTATAGAACTGCTTCACAAACTAGGTTTGTATTTCTGGGAATTTCGAAGACCTAGGGCGACTTGATCAATGTTTCTGAGATGTTAAAGAGAACAGATAGAGGGGCAGCACGGTGGCATTGTGGATAGCACAATTGCTTCACAGCTCCAGGGTCCCAGGTTCGATTCCGGCTTGGGTCACTGTCTGTGCAGAGTCTGCACATCCTCCCAGTGTGTGCGTGGGTTTCCTCCGGGTGCTCCGGTTTCCTCACACAGTCCAAAGATGTGCAGGTTAGGTGGATTGGCCATGATAAATTGTCCTTAGTGTCCAAAATTGCCCTTAGTGTTGGGTGGGGTTACTGGGTTATGGGGATAGGGTGGAGATGTTGACCTTGGGTAGGGTGCTCTTTCCAAGAGCCGGTGCAGACTCGATGGTCCAAATGGCCTCCTTCTGCACTGTAAATTCTATGATCTATGATCTATTAGATAGATCCTATTTCTGCTCTTTGGAGAATCTAGAACAAGGGGATACAGCCTAAAAATTAAAATCTGGCCTTGGGAGAGTGAAGTTCGACATGGAAAGGTTGCTTGGAACTGTCTGCAGCAAATGACAATTTATCACTTTTGTAAACCAAAGGACTTAAGGGTTATGGGTAGTTATATGGAGCAGGGTCACAGATCATCCACGATCTTACTGAATTGCAGAACAGGCTCGAGGAGCAAAATGGTCTCCTCCTGTGTCCTCAGGGACAAGAATTTTTTAAGCTTACAATTGAAACCAAAGTGATGCAAATTGTTTCCCCGGGTTTTAAGGAATTACTCTGTAGTATCGGAAATAAAATCAATGCAACAAAAATGACTTTTAATATGCAAGTTACATGCCTCATAACAAAGAACATAGAACAATACAGCACAGGAACAGGCCCTTCGGCCCTCCAAGCCTGTGCCGGTCATGATACTACCACCCATGGCCAAACCCTGAGCATTTCCTTGTGCCGTATCCCTCTAGATCCATCCTATCCATGTGTTTGTCAAGATGTAGTATCTGAAGTACTGATTAACTTACTTACCTTGCAGGTCAGCTGTTTAGTTCGGGAGTGAGAGCCGGGACCTTAGAAACAGCGCGGGAATTGGAAAAAGCGCGGGAGCTGCGAGGCAGAGGGGACCGTTTAAAAGGTCGCTGCCTGGGTGAGGTAAGTACTGATTAACTTACTTACCTTGCAGGCCAAGTCGATTTCAGCAGGAGCGGAGCAGGCTAGTCCATTTCAGCGGGGGCAGTGCAGAAGTGATTTCTGGGAGGTAAGTCTCTCCTTTAAATTTTTTTTTTTTTTTTTTTAAATTTTAGTGTTTAAGGCGGGAACAGGAAGTCAACCCGCGGACTTCCGGGAAGACCCTCACCAATAAATTCTGGTGGAGAGGAAACCCGAGACACTACACGTGTAGTGTCTCCCACCCGCCCTCCTCCTCTAACCTAATAATAAAACCCTTTGGTGTGAGGTAAGTACCATATTTTATTATTGTAATTAATATATTTTTTTTATATAACAAATTTAATTTAGTTGTTACCCAGATCTTGTTAGAAAGTTAGAGGGATGGCAGGGAAGGGAGTGCAATGTTCCTCCTGCAGGATGTTTGAGGTGAGGGATGCCGTTAGTGTCCCTGCTGATTTTACCTGCAGGAAGTGCTGCCATCTCCAGCTCCTCCAAGACCGAGTTAGGGAACTGGAGCTAGAGTTGGAAGATCTTCGGATCATTCGGGAGGCAGAGGGGGTCATAGATAGCAGCTTCAGGGAATTAATTACACCAAAGATTGGAGATAGATGGGTAACTGTAAGAGGGACTGGGAAAAAGCAGTCAGTGCAGGGATCCCCTGCGGTCGTTCCCCTGAGAAACAAGTATACCGCTTTGGATACTTGTGGGGGGGACGACTTACCAGCGGTAAGCCATGGGGTACGGGCCTCTGGCACGGAGTCTGTCCCTGTTGCTCAGAAGGGAAGGGGGGAGAGGAGCAGAGCATTAGTAATTGGGGACTCGATAGTCAGGGGTACAGATAGGAGATTTTGTGGGAGCGTGAGAGACTCACGTTTGGTATGTTGCCTCCCAGGTGCAAGGGTACGTGATGTCTCGGATCGTGTTTTCCGGGTCCTTAAGGGGGAGGGGGAGCAGCCCCAAGTCGTGGTCCACATTGGCACTAACGACATAGGTAGGAAAGGGGATAAGGATGTCAGGCAGGCTTTCAGGGAGCTAGGATGGAAGCTCAGAACTAGAACAAACAGAGTTGTTATCTCTGGGTTGTTGCCCGTGCCACGTGATAGTGAGATGAGGAATAGGGAGAGAGAGCAATTAAACACGTGGCTACAGGGATGGTGCAGGCGGGAGGGATTCAGATTTCTGGATAACTGGGGCTCTTTCTGGGGAAGGTGGGACCTCTACAGACAGGATGGTCTACATCTGAACCTGCGGGGCACAAATATCCTGGGGGGGAGATTTGTTAGTGCTCTTTGGGGGGGGGGGGTTTAAACTAATGCAGCAGGGGCATGGGAACCTGGATTGTAGTTTTAGGGTAAGGGAGAATGAGAGTATAGAGGTCAGGAGCTCAGATTTGACGTCGCAGGAGGGGTCCGTGTTCAGGTAGGTGGTTTGAAGTGTGTCTACTTCAATGCCAGGAGTATACGAAATAAGGTAGGGGAACTGGCAGCATGGGTTGGTACCTGGGACTTCTATGTTGTGGCCATTTCGGAGACATGGATAGAGCAGGGACAGGAATGGATGTTGCAGGTTCCGGGGTTTAGGTGTTTTAGTAAGCTCAGAGAAGGAGGCAAAAGAGGGGGAGGTGTGGCGCTGCTAGTCAAGAGCAGTATTACGGTGGCGGAGAGGATGCTAGATGGGGACTCATCTTCCGAGGTAGTATGGGCTGAGGTTAGAAACAGGAAAGGAGAGGTCACCCTGTTGGGAGTTTTCTATAGGCCTCCAAATAGTTCTAGGGATGTAGAGGAAAGGATGGCGAGGATGATCCTGGATAAGAGCGAAAGTAACAGGGTAGTTATTATGGGAGACTTTAACTTTCCAAATATTGACTGGAAAAGATATAGTTCGAGTACATTAGATGGGTCGTTTTTTGTACAGTGTGTGCAGGAGGGTTTCCTGACACAGTTTGTTGACAGGCCAACAAGAGGCGAGGCCACATTGGATTTGGTTTTCGGTAATGAACCAGGCCAGGTGTTGGATTTGGAGGTAGGTGAGCACTTTGGGGACAGTGACCACAATTCGGTGACGTTTACGTTAAGGATGGAAAGGGATAAGTATACACCGCAGGGCAAGAGTTATAGCTGGGGGAAGGGAAATTAAGATGCCATTAGACGTGACTTGGGGTGATAAGGTGGAGAGGTAGGCTGCAAGTGTTGGACACACTGGATAAGTGGAGCTTGTTCAAGGATCAGCTACTGCGTGTTCTTGATAAGTATGTACCGGTCAGGCAGGGAGGAAGGTGCCGAGCGAGGGAACCGTGGTTTACCAAAGAAGTGGAATCTCTTGTTAAGAGGAAGAAGGAGGCCTCTGTGAAGATGAGGTGTGAAGTTTCAGTTGGGGCGATGGATAGTTACAAGGTAGCGAGGAAGGATCTAAAGAGAGAGCTAAGACGAGCAAGGAGGGGACATGAGAAGTATTTGGCAGGAAGGATCAAGGAAAACCCAAAAGCTTTCTATAGGTATGTCAGGAATAAGCGAATGACTAGGGAAAGAGTAGGACCAGTCAAGGACAGGGATGGGAAGTTGTGTGTAGAGTCTGAAGAGATAGGCGAGATACTAAATGAATATTTTTCGTCAGTATTCACTCAGGAAAAAGATAATGTTGTGGAGGACAATGCTGAGCTCCAGGTAAATAGATTAGATGGCATTGAGGTACGTAGGGAAGAGGTGTTGGCAATTCTGGACAGGCTGAAAATAGATAAGTCCCCGGGACCTGATGGGATTTATCCTAGGATTCTCTGGGAGGCCAGGGAAGAGATTGCTGGACCATTGGCTTTGATTTTTATGTCATCATTGGCTACAGGAATAGTGCCAGAGGACTGGAGGATAGCAAATGTGGTCCCTTTGTTCAAAAAGGGGAGCAGAGACAACCCCGGCAACTATAGACCGGTGAGCCTCACGTCTGTAGTGGGTAAAGTCTTGGAGGGGATTATAAGAAACAAGATTTATAATCATCTAGATAGGAATAATATGATCAGGGATAGTCAGCATGGCTTTGTGAAGGGTAGGTCATGCCTCACAAACCTTATCGAGTTCTTTGAGAAGGTGACTGAACAGGTAGACGAGGGTAGAGCAGTTGATGTGGTGTATATGGATTTCAGCAAAGCGTTTGATAAGGTTCCCCACGGTAGGCTATTGCAGAAAATACGGAGGATGGGGATTGAGCATGATTTAGAGATGTGGATCAGAAATTGGCTAGCTGAAAGAAGATAGAGGGTGGTGGTTGATGGGAAATGTTCAGAATGGAGTTCAGTCACAAGTGGAGTACCACAAGGATCTGTTCTGGGGCCGTTGCTGTTTGTCATTTTTATCAATGACCTAGAGGAAGGCGCAGAAGGGTGGGTGAGTAAATTTGCAGACGATACTAAAGTCGGTGGTGTTGTCGATAGTGTGGAAGGATGTAGCAGGTTACAGAGGGATATAGATAAGCTGCAGAGCTGGGCTGAGAGGTGGCAAATGGAGTTTAATGTAGAGAAGTGTGAGGTGATTCACTTTGGAAGGAATAACAGGAATGCGGAATATTTGGCTAATGGTAAAGTTCTTGGAAGTGTGGATGAGCAGAGGGATCTAGGTGTCCATGTACATAGATCCCTGAAAGTTGCCACCCAGGTTGATAGGGTGGTGAAGAAGGCCTATGGGGTGTTGGCCTTTATTGGTACGCCAACATCTTCATGCACAAGTTTGAACAGGACCTACTCACCGCACAGGACCTTCAACCGATGTTATACACCAGATACATCGATGACATTTTTTTCCTTTGGACCCACGGCGAAGAATCACTGAAACGACTACACGATGACATTAATAAGTTCCATCCAACCATCAGACTCACCATGGACTACTCTCCAAAATCAGTTGCATTCTTGGACACACTCGTCTCCATCAAGGATGGTCACCTCAGCACTTCGCTTTACCGCAAACCCACGGATAACCTCATGATGCTCCACTTCTCCAGCTTCCACCCTAAACACATTAAAGAAGCCACCCCCTGTGGACAAGCGCTCCGTATACACAGGATCTGCTCAGACGAGGAGGAGCGTAACAGACATCTACAGACGTTGAAAGATGCCCTCGTACGAACGGGATATGGCACTTGACTCATCGATCGACAGTTCCAACGCGCCACAGCGAAAAACCGGACCGACCTCCTCAGAAGACAAACATGGGACACATCCGACAGAATACCCTTCGTCGTCCAGTACTGCCCCGGAGCGGAGAAACTATGTCATCTTCTTCACAGCCTTCAACACGTCATTGATGACGATGAACATCTTGCCAAGGTCATCCCCACACCCCCACTACTTGCCTTCAAACAACCGCGCAACCTCAAACGAACCATTGTTTGCAGCAAACTACCCAGTCTTCAGAACAGTGACCTCGACACCACACAACCCTGTCATGGCAATCTCTGCAAGACGTGCCAGATCATCGACATGGATACCACTATTACACGTGAGAACACCACCCACCAGGTACGCGGTATATACTCGTGCGACTCGGCCAACGTTGTCTACCTCATACGCTGCAGGAAAGGATGTCCCGAAGCATGGTACATTGGCGAGACCATGCAGACGCTGCGACAACGAATGAACGGACATCGCGCAACAATCACCAGGCAGGAATGTTCCCTTCCAGTCGGGGAACACTTCAGCAGTCAAGGGCATTCAGCCTCTGATCTCCGGGTAAGCGTTCTCCAAGGCGGCCTTCAGGACCCCCGACAACGCAGAATCGCCGAGCAGAAACTTATAGCCAAGTTCCGCACACATGAGTGCGGCCTCAACCGGGACCTGGGATTCATGTCGCATTACATTCATCCCCCACCATCTGGCCTGCGAAATCCTACCAACTGTCCTGGCTTGGTACAATTCACACCTCTTTAACCTGGGGTTACCCCATCTCTGGATCTGTAAAGATTTAATCACCTGCTAATGCTCGCATTCCAAGCATTGTTTGGCATCTTTGAATTTGTCTATATATGTGTTTCTGGAACAGACCTCTTCATTCACCTGAGGAAGGAGCAGCGCTCCGAAAGCTAGTGACATCGAAACAAACCTGTTGGACTTTAACCTGGTGTTGTAAGACTTCGTACTTTATTGGTAGAGGGATTGAGTTCCGGAGTCGGGAGGTCATGTTGCAGCTGTACAGAACTATGGTACGGCCGCATTTGGAGTATTGCGTACAGTTCTGGTCACTGCATTATAGGAAGGACGTGGAGGCTTTGGAGCGGGTGCAGAGGAGATTTACCAGGATGTTGCCTGGTATGGAGGGAAAATCTTATGAGGAAAGGCTGATGGACTTGAGGTTGTTTTCGTTGGAGAGAAGGTTAAGAGGAGACTTAATAGAGGCATACAAAATGATCAGGGGGTTGGATAGGGTGGACAGTGAGAGCCTTCTCCCGCGGATGGAAATGGCTGGCACGAGGGGACATAACTTTAAACTGAGGGGTAATAGATATAGGACAGAGGTCAGAGGTAGGTTCTTTACGCAAAGAGTAGTGAGGCCGTGGAATGCCCTACCTGCTACAGTAGTGAACTCGCCAACATTGAGGGCATTTAAAAGTTTATTGGATAAACATATGGATGATAATGGCATAGTGTAGGTTAGATGGCTTTTGTTTCGGTGCAACATCGTGGGCCGAAGGGCCTGTACTGCGCTGTATTGTTCTATGTTCTATGATGCATAGAATGCATATTATATGGAAAATAAACACAACAGAAATGGCTTTTAATATGCAAGCTACATGCCTCATACGACAATGTTTTAATAATGTTGAATATTTTTGTTCTGCTGTGTTTAATTATGATGCTTCTTATGATGCTGTGAATGATTTAGTTTCCTGGAATAAGTCAATCTGAAAGCAAATTCACTTATTTTCCTTAACTCCCTCTCTCAGAGGCAGATTTCGGTGTCAGCTTTCAGCAGTTTGATGCAAACATCACTGCAAGTGCGGCACACGGAGGAATTAGCAATAATCAGTGTCATGTTATCCTGGCAAGAAACAGGTTTTTCAAAAATCAAAGCAATCTTTCACTTAATCTTCCATTCCATGAAAACAAAATTGTTTGAACTATTCCAGTGAGCAACACCCACGTAAATATGTAAACTCAAGAATCTATAAACATTGGAAATAATAGAAAGAACATTAATGACACTCTGTGGTAGCAGCGAGTGAATGCTGAAGCATTTGTCTGACATTCACATTATTATTTTTGTAGAGGTGATGATTTACTTATTTTAAAATATTTTAAAACCTGCACTAAATTGCAATCAATGGATTTCTGACAAGGAAAGTGAACTTTCACCTGCTGATATACTGAGGCTTAATATTGGAATTACAGCAGAGCTATGTACTGTTGCACTTCATTTCCCACAATAACAACTGCCATCAGGACAGAGAGAGAGAGAAATTGATTTATTTAATATACAAGTCCTTGAAGTGCAATTTGGTAAATAAATTACCACAGGCCATCTCAATTAGTGCCCTGAGGGAGGAACCAAAAATCAATTGTAAGTCTGTAATCCTGACTGAGGAATGGTTTGCAAAGAGTGAAAAAAAAGATGTGGCATTTTCAAAGGATAGGCTTGCAGAGCACAAAGGTACAAACAAGAACTTTATTGGAAAGGTGTTTTCTCTCAGGCTGCAAGAACAGACTGGTTGTTAGCCCGCCCAAACTGCCAATGACATCATCAGTACGTCACATAATCAAACTCTTGAAGCGACTTTGTTCCAAATAGGAACAACATGGATGCACGGTAGCATTGTGGATAGCACAATTGCTTCACAGCTCCAGGGTCCCAGGTTCGATTCCCCCCTGGGTCACTGTCTGTGCGGAGTCTGCACATCCTCCCCGTGTCTGCGTGGGTTTCCTGCGGGTGCTCCGGTTTCCTCCCACAGTCCAAAGATGTGCAGGTTATGTGGATTGGCCATGATAAATTGCCCTTAGTGTTCAAAATTGCCCTTGGTGTTGGGTGGGGTTACTGGGTTATGGGGATAGGGTGGAAGTGTGGGCTTGGGTAGGGTGCTCTTTCCAGGAGCCGGTGTAGACTCGATGGGCCGAATGGCCTCCTTCTGCACTGTAAATTCTATGATTCTATGATTCACAGTAACTTCATTGCAGTTAATGCAAGCCTATTTGTGACAATAAAGATTATTATATAACATTAACAATCAAAATTCAAAGTATGAACAATTAACGAACACAACAATCAATAAGTTAGACGTTTTAGAGGATGTTGATTCCTGTGTGGTTGTCAGAGAACCTCAGGCATCTGCTTTTTCATGTTGACTGTAATCTCTGGTGTTTTTGGTGTAGTTTGGACATTGTTCGTTGTTGCCTCAACTGGAGTTGATGTTTGGAGGTTGACTCGGTGTTGAAATGCCCTTGACAGTTGTTTCTGGTATTGTCAGGTTTTCAGGTGTGTATGGGGGCTGGTTTAGCTCAGTGGGCTAGATAGCTGTTTTGTGATGCAGAACAAGGCCAGCAGCACTGGTTTAATTCCCATACCACCTAAGAATTCTGAATTCTCCCTCTGTGTACCCGAACAGGTGCCGGAATGTGGGGGCTAGGGACTTTTCACAGTGACTTCATTGCAGTGTTAATGTAAGCCTACTAGTGACAATAAAGATTATTTATTTACAGGTCTTCACTTGACACAGTTTGTTTGGGACTCTCAGTTGACTCTGTCTCTGGCAACCTTGTTCTAGCTGTTAAAAGGTGATCAGCGTGTCTTCTCCACACAACAAATTCCCGAGTTGGACAGTGTAGGAGACCGGTTCTGTCTGTGCTAATATGATGGCAGGTATTCACTTCTCACTGGTGGTATAGTGCCTTGCCAATGCTTCTGGACGTTTATGAAAACATGAGGTTAGCCCTGTTCTTACGTCGCAAAACCTGATTCAGTTGGTTTTTCAGAGCCTTCACTTTGGAGGTGTAATTCTTTGTTCTTGTCCCAGACAGCCAATCTGTTTTGTTTTAGTTGCTAACTGCTGTCCCTCCAGGCTGCATAGCATGGCCTCATACCTGAAGCTTATGGCACAGCCTGAGGTGCATTCTCCAGATTGTGGCGTGCCTCCAACAGACACTGCATCTCTCCCTTCCAGGTTTCATTCTTACTGCATTCACCCTCACGCTTCTGAAATGCAACTTCTAAACTATCTGGTTGAATCTATTGCTCCGGAGGATTTCCAAAATGGTTCTCACCCATAATGAACATATCAAACTTAGTCTTTAGGGTCAGGTTGTTGAGCAAAGTCAGGTGACAGTAATTCTTTTTGCTGTTGGTATGTTCATTGGACTTCATCTGCTGTACAGAGTGAAATAGGAAAGGAATATTTGTGTTGCAGACTGCACTCTGAGCCGCTCCAACCCTTTTCATTTGTCATCGAGAGCAACTCCCTTCCAAATATCCTTCAGGAATTTCTGTGCTGGCTCCTTTTGTTGCTGTTGTTTACGATCAGCAATCTTTTTGTTTGCTTTTATCTTTTTATTCTTGTTGTCCATTGTTGCACGAAGGAAGTGGCAGTTTTTTTTCCAAACAGAATGTTCTTTCCAATGAACTCAAGGTGAGGCGTTTCGTAATGCACCTCAATTTCTTGTTCCTCTGCGGTTCAGAATTTACAAAGGGAGCAGGTAAATTATATTCCAGACATGCTCGTTGAATTTTTAGCGTACATTTGACCTTAATTTTTGTCAAAGCATTTACATGCAACTAGTGTAAGCTCTTCGCCCTCTGTTCTCGATCCTGAGCCACATTTGTTACATATGCTGAGCCTTTGTCACCTTGGTACCAGCACTGCCAGTCTGAGCGCAGCCACAGCCACTTTGTCACCTTGGTACCAGCACTGCCAGCCTGAGCGCGGCCACAGCCACTTTGTCACCTTGGTACCAGCACTGCCAGCCTGAGCCTCGGCCACAGCCACTTTGTCACCTTGGTACCAGCACTGCCAGCCTGAGCCTCGGCCACAGCCACTTTGTCACCTTGGTACCAGCACTGCCAGCCTGAGCCTCGGCCACAGCCACTTTGTCACCTTGGTACCAGCACTGCCAGCCTGAGCGCGGCCACAGCCACTTTGTCACCTTGGTACCAGCACTGCCAGGCTGAGCCTCAGCCACAGCCACTTTGTCACCTTGGTACCAGCACTGCCAGTCTGAGCCTCAGCCACAGCCACTTTGTCACCTTGGTACCAGCACTACCAGTCTGAGCCTCAGCCACAGCCACTTTGTCACCTTGGTACCAGCACTGCCAGTCTGAGCCTCGGCCACAGCCACTTTGTCACCTTGGTACCAGCACTGCCAGGCTGAGCGCGGCCACAGCCACTTTGTCACCTTGGTACCAGCACTGCCAGGCTGAGCCTCGGCCACAGCCACTTTGTCACCTTGGTACCAGCACTGCCAGGCTGAGCCACAGCCACTTTGTCACCTTGGTACCAGCACTGCCAGGCTGAGCCTCGGCCACAGCCACTTTGTCACCTTGGTACCAGCACTGCCAGCCTGAGCGCGGCCACAGCCACTTTGTCACCTTGGTACCAGCACTGCCAGGCAGAGCCTCAGCCACAGCCACTTTGTTACCTTGGTACCAGCACTGCCAGCCTGAGCCTCGGCCACAGCCACTTTGTCACCTTGGTACCAGCACTGCCAGCCTGAGCCTCAGCCACTTTATCACCTTGGTACCAGCACTGCCAGCCTGAGCGCGGCCACAGCCACTTTGTCACCTTGGTACCAGCACTGCCAGTCTGAGCCTCAGCCACAGCCACTTTGTCACCTTGGTACCAGCACTGCCAGTCTGAGCGCGACCACAGCCACTTTGTCACCTTGGTACCAGCACTGCCAGTCTGAGCGCGGCCACAGCCACTTTGTCACCTTGGTACCAGCACTGCCAGTCTGAGCCTCAGCCACAGCCACTTTGTCACCTTGGTACCAGCACTGCCAGGCTGAGCCACAGCCACTTTGTCACCTTGGTACCAGCACTGCCAGGCTGAGCCTCAGCCACAGCCACTTTGTCACCTTGGTACCAGCACTGCCAGTCTGAGCCTCAGCCACTTTGTCACCTTGGTACCAGCACTGCCAGGCTGAGCCTCGGCCACAGCCACTTTGTCACCTTGGTACCAGCACTGCCAGGCTGAGCCTCAGCCACAGCCACTTTGTCACCTTGGTACCAGCACTGCCAGGCTGAGCCACAGCCACTTTGTCACCTTGGTGCCAGCACTGCCAGCCTGAGCGCGGCCACAGCCACTTTGTCACCTTGGTACCAGCACTGCCAGTCTGAGCCTCAGCCACATCCACTTTGTCACCTTGGTACCAGCACTGCCAGCCTGAGCCTCAGCCACAGCCACTTTGTCACCTTGGTGCCAGCACTGCCAGCCTGAGCGCGGCCACAGCCACTTTGTCACCTTGGTACCAGCACTGCCAGCCTGAGCGCGGCCACAGCCACTTTGTCACCTTGGTACCAGCACTGCCAGTCTGAGCCTCAGCCACAGCCACTTTGTCACCTTGGTACCAGCACTGCCAGCCTGAGCGCGGCCACAGCCACTTTGTCACCTTGGTACCAGCACTGCCAGCCTGAGCGCGGCCACAGCCACTTTGTCACCTTGGTACCAGCACTGCCAGTCTGAGCGCGGCCACAGCCACTTTGTCACCTTGGTACCAGCACTGCCAGTCTGAGCCTCAGCCACAGCCACTTTGTCACCTTGGTACCAGCACTGCCAGGCTGAGCCACAGCCACTTTGTCACCTTGGTACCAGCACTGCCAGGCTGAGCCTCAGCCACAGCCACTTTGTCACCTTGGTACCAGCACTGCCAGTCTGAGCCTCAGCCACTTTGTCACCTTGGTACCAGCACTGCCAGCCTGAGCGCGGCCACAGCCACTTTGTCACCTTGGTACCAGCACTGCCAGTCTGAGCCTCAGCCACATCCACTTTGTCACCTTGGTACCAGCACTGCCAGCCTGAGCGCGGCCACAGCCACTTTGTCACCTTGGTGCCAGCACTGCCAGCCTGAGCGCGGCCACAGCCACTTTGTCACCTTGGTACCAGCACTGCCAGCCTGAGCGCGGCCACAGCCACTTTGTCACCTTGGTACCAGCACTGCCAGTCTGAGCCTCAGCCACAGCCACTTTGTCACCTTGGTACCAGCACTGCCAGCCTGAGCGCGGCCACAGCCACTTTGTCACCTTGGTACCAGCACTGCCAGTCTGAGCCTCAGCCACAGCCACTTTGTCACCTTGGTACCAGCACTGCCAGTCTGAGCCTCGGCCACAGCCACTTTGTCACCTTGGTACCAGCACTGCCAGCCTGAGCGCGGCCACAGCCACTTTGTCACCTTGGTACCAGCACTGCCAGTCTGAGCCTCAGCCACAGCCACTTTGTCACCTTGGTACCAGCACTGCCAGTCTGAGCCTCGGCCACAGCCACTTTGTCACCTTGGTACCAGCACTGCCAGTCTGAGCGCGGCCACAGCCACTTTGTCACCTTGGTACCAGCACTGCCAGGCTGAGCCTCGGCCACAGCCACTTTGTCACCTTGGTACCAGCACTGCCAATCTGAGCCTCAGCCACAGCCACTTTGTCACCTTGGTACCAGCACTGCCAGCCTGAGCCTCGGCCACAGCCACTTTGTCACCTTGGTACCAGCACTGCCAGCCTGAGCCTCAGCCACAGCCACTTTGTCACCTTGGTACCAGCACTGCCAGTCTGAGCCTCGGCCACAGCCACTTTGTCACCTTGGTACCAGCACTGCCAGCCTGAGCGCGGCCACAGCCACTTTGTCACCTTGGTACCAGCACTGCCAGGCTGAGCCTCGGCCACAGCCACTTTTAGAACTGTTTTTTAGCAGCTTCTACTTTCTGTTCCTTTAAGCTTTTGGTTGGCCTTAATATCATATCAGATGATATCAAATCATCTGATATGTGATTTGCCTCAGCCCAGTTTAGCTTGATTCTCTCCAGCCAAGTTCCCTCCATTAGGGCTGGATAGTTACTTTAACAAATCTGCGGTCTGTCCATTTAGCTGCACATTTACATCCCGACAGCACCTCAACGGAATCACTTCTCCTGTGTTTGTTTTAAAATTCATTTATGGGATGTGGGCATCACTGGTTAGGACAGCATTTATAGATTTTAAGTGTTATCTTTAAGGGTTTTAACAAAATCTGTCATAGTTTCTCTTGGCAAACAGCTGCTGGTACCAATGGAATGGCTGTGCCAGTGTCCGCCTCCATTTTCACTGGTTGTCCATCCAGTAAAGGAGCGATCTAGTGACGATTTGTTGGACCGTCAGTGGGCAGTACGTTCAATGACAGACTTTCACCTGATATTGACTCTGGTCCTTTCTCGCACCATTTTCGTATCATGTGGATACTCATTCCTCTATCCGATTTTTCTTCATGTATTTGGTTCTTGCTTTTTAGAATTCTTGTTTGAGACTTGTTGGATAAAGATACAACACACATGTTTTATTGTGCCCCTTTTGACCAAAATTCTTCCACTCTTGAGCTTTTACTCCAGCAATCAGTGCTGTGTACCCATTTTTTGCACACTGATTGAAGTTGTACAAGACATTGGTACGGCCACACTTGGAATACTGTGTGCAGTTCTGGTCACCCTATTATAGAAAGGATATTATTAAACTAGAAAGAGTGCAGAAAAGATTTACTAGGATGTTACCGGGACTTGATGGTTTGAGTTATAAGGAGAGGCTGGATAGACTGGGACTTTTTTCCCTGGAGCGTAGGAGGCTCAGAGGTGATCTTATAGAGGTCTATAAAATAATGAGGGGCAAAGATAAGGTAGATAGTCAACATCTTTTCCCAAAGGTAGGGGAGTCTAAAACTAGAGGGCATAGGTTTAAGGTGAGAGGGGAGAGATTCAGAAGGGCCCAGAGGGGCAATTTCTTCACTCAGAGGATAGTGAGTGTCTGGAATGTGCTGCCAGAGGTAGTAGTAGAGGCGGGTACAGTTGTGTCTTTTAAAAAGCATTTAGATAGTTACATGGGTAAGATGGGTATAGAGGGTTATGGGCCAAGTGCGGGCAACTGGGACTAGCTTAATGGTAAAAACTGGGCGGCATGGACTGGTTGGGCCGAAGGGCCTGTTTCCATGCTGTAAACTTCTATGATTCTATGATGGTAATTTTCAACCTGATGTTGGTGTTTGGGTATCGGATGACATTTTATGGATTTTAGTGTTCAAGCTTAATTGTTACGGTTCCTTAGCTGCTAATCCCATTGAGATTGCGACTGCTAAAGCCTTCTTTAGTTCTAAGTTGCTTTCTGTTAACAGCCTTGTTTGGAAAGCTTAATTTCTTAATCTATACACTAGTCTGTCTCACATGGTGTCATGCAAGGCATCTCCAAATTCACAGTATTCAGCTAATTTCTTCAAAGTAGCTACGAATTAGAACATGGAACATAGAACAATACAGCACAGTACAGGCCCTTCGGCCCACGATGTTGCACCAAAACAAAAGCCATCTAACCTACACTATGCCATTATCATCCATATGTTTATCCAATAAACTTTTAAATGCCCTCAATGTTGGCGAGTTCACTACTGTAGCAGGTACGGCATTCCACGGCCTCACTACTCTTTGCGTAAAGAACCTACCTCTGACCTCTGTCCTATATCTATTACCCCTCAGTTTAAAGTTATGTCCCCTCGTGCCAGCCATATCCATCCGCGGGATGGGAGAAGGCACTCACTGTCCACCCTATCCAACACCCTGATCATTTTGTATGCCTCTATTAAGTCTCCTCTTAACCTTCTTCTCTCCAACGAAAACAACCTCAAGTCCATCAGCCTTTCCTCATAAGATTTTCCCTCCATACCAGGCAACATCCTGGTAAATCTCCTCTGCACTCGCTCCAAAGCCTCCACGTCCTTCCTATAATGCGGTGACCAGAACTGTACGCAATACTCCAAATGCGGCCGTACCAGAGTTCTGTACAGCTGCAACATGACCTCCCGACTCCGGAACTCAATCCCTCTACCAATAAAGGCCAACACTCCATAGGTCTTCTTCACAACCCTATCAACCTGGGTGGCAACTTTCAGGGATCTATGTACATGGACACCTAGATCCCTCTGCTCATCCACACTTTCAAGAACTTTACCATTAGCCAAATATTCCGCATTCCTGTTATTCCTTCCAAAGTGAATCACCTCACACTTCTCTACATTAAACTCCATTTGCCACCTCTCAGCCCAGCTCTGCAGCTTATCTATATCCCTCTGTAACCTGCTACATCCTTCCACACTATCGACAACACCACCGACTTTAGTATCGTCTGCAAATTTACTCACCCTGCGCCTTCCTCTAGGTCATTGATAAAAATGACAAACAGCAACAGCCCCAGAACAGATCCTTGTGGTACTCCACTTGTGACTGTACTCCATTCTGAACATTTCCCATCAACCACCACCCTCTGTCTTCTTTCAGCTAGCCAATTTCTGATCCACATCTCTAAATCACCCTCAATCCCCATCCTCCGTATTTTCTGCAATAGCCTACCGTGGGGAACCTTATCAAACGCTTTGCTGAAATCCATATACACCACATCAACTGCTCTACCCTCGTCTACCTGTTCAGTCACCTTCTCAAAGAACTCAATAAGGTTTGTGAGGCATGACCTACCCTTCACAAAGCCATGCTGACTATCCCTGATCATATTATTCCTATCTAGATGATTATAAATCTTGTCTCTTATAATCCCCTCCAAGACTTTACCCACTACAGACGTGAGGCTCACCGGTCTATAGTTGCCGGGGTTGTCTCTGCTCCCCTTTTTGAACAAAGGGACCACGTTTGCTGTCCTCCAGTCCTCTGGCACTATTCCTGTAGCCAATGATGACATAAAAATCAAAGCCAAAGGTCCAGCAATCTCTTCCCTGGCCTCCCAGAGAATCCTAGGATAAATCCCATCAGGTCCCGGGGACTTATCTATTTTCAGCCTGTCCAGAATTGCTAACACCTCTTCCCTACGTACCTCAATGCCATCTATTCTATTAGCCTGGGGCTCAGCATTCTCCTCCACAACATTATCTTTTTCCTGAGTGAATACTGACGAAAAATATTCATTTAGTATCTCGCCTATCTCTTCAGACTCCACACACAATTTCCCATCCCGGTCCTTGACTGGTCCTACTCTTTCCCTAGTCATTCGCTTATTCCTGACATACCTATAGAAAGCTTTTGGGTTTTCCTTGATCCTTCCTGCCAAATACTTCTCATGTCCCCTCCTTGCTCGTCTTAGCTCTCTCTTTAGATCCTTCCTCGCTACCTTGTAACTATCCATCGCCCCAACTGAAACTTCACACCTCATCTTCACATAGGCCTCCTTCTTCCTCTTAACAAGAGATTCCACTTCCTTGGTAAACCACGGTTCCCTCGCTCGACGCCTTCCTCCCTGTCTGACCGGTACATACTTATCAAGAACACGCAGTAGCTGATCCTTGAACAAGCCCCACTTATCCAGTGTGCCCAACACTTGCAGCCTACTTCTCCACCTTATCCCCCCCAAGTCACGTCTAATGGCATCATAAATGCCCTTCCCCCAGCTATAACTCTTGCCCTGCGGTGTATACTTATCCCTTTCCATCATTAACGTAAACGTCACCGAATTGTGGTCACTGTCCCCAAAGTGCTCTCCTACCTCCAAATCCAACACCTGGCCTGGTTCATTACCCAAAACCAAATCCAACGTGGCCTCGCCTCTTGTTGGCCTGTCAACATATTGTTTCAGGAAACCCTCCTGCACACACTGTACAAAAAACGACCCATCTATTGTACTCGAACTATATCTTTTCCAGTCAATATTTGGAAAGTTAAAGTCTCCCATAATAACTACCCTGTTACTTTCGCTCATATCCAGAATCATCTTCGCCATCCTTTCCTCTACATCCCTAGAACTATTAGGAGGCCTATAAAAAACTCCCAACAGGGTGACCTCTCCTTTCCTGTTTCTAACCTCAGCCCATACTACCTCGGAAGGAGAGTCCCCATCTACATCCTCTCCGCCACCGTAATACTGCTCTTGACTAGCAGCGCCACACCTCCCCCTCTTTTGCCTCCTTCTCTGAGCTTACTAAAACACCTAAACCCCGGAACCTGCAACATCCATTCCTGTCCCTGCTCTATCCATGTCTCCGAAATGGCCACAACATCGAAGTCCCAGGTACCAACCCATGCTGCCAGTTCCCCTACCTTGTTTCGTATACTCCTGGCATTGAAGTAGACACACTTCAAACCACCTACCTGAACACTGGCCCCCTCCTGCGACGTCAAATCTGTGCTCCTGACCTCTATACTCTCATTCTCCCTTACCCTAAAACTACAATCCAGGTTCCCATGCCCC
The DNA here is from genome assembly GCF_047496885.1 of Scyliorhinus torazame. Taxonomy (NCBI): domain Eukaryota; kingdom Metazoa; phylum Chordata; class Chondrichthyes; order Carcharhiniformes; family Scyliorhinidae; genus Scyliorhinus; species Scyliorhinus torazame. Next base: position 5,202,576 of record NC_092707.1, on the reverse strand, counting down.
TGCTGCATTAGTTTAAACCCCCCCAAAGAGCACTAACAAATCTCCCCCCCAGGATATTTGTGCCCCTCAGGTTCAGATGTAGACCAGCCTGTCTGTAGAGGTCCCACTTTCCCCAGAAAGAGCCCCAGTTATCCAGAAATCTGAATCCCTCCCGCCTGCACCATCCCTATAGCCACGTGTTTAAATGCTCTCTCTCCCTATTCCTCATCTCACTATCACGTGGCACGGGCAACAACCCAGGAAATTGGACCTCTCAGTGATGACCAGAGCTTTAGGTGAAAGTGGACCCTACAATATTTCCACAATCTTACCACAAGTTTATGAGCCTGGTTTCTCTGGTTGCACCAGACTTCACAAGACATTGACGGTTTTCTCCCCCCATCGTGCGCAGGAAAGTTGGGACTACTACGTCCGCCAAAATTTTGTTCGCCATATGCTTTCATCATATGGTGACATGGCACAAAAAAACATTGCCATTTTTACCAAGGGAAGGATTACGCAAGTACAAATGTGTAACAAAACATTTTAGCACTGTCTCGCTTTTTTTCAAACAAGGTACCTCTGAGCGCAGCCTGAATGTGGCGACTAGGGGCTTTTCACAGTAACTTCATTGAAGCCGACTTGTGACAATAAGCGATTTTCATTCATTTCTGTTTCCTTCCGAAATTGAAACACCCCTGCTCTAAACTATTGTCATAGGGAATTTACTTTGCTTGCTGCTCACAGTAGAGGGCGCACTGTTCCAGTACTTTCTGAGCAGCGCACGTGGCAAGCTTCTTTTGATGCTGTTATCTCCGATATCAATGTTCACATGTTGGTTCCTTCGGTGGCTGCTGCTATTATTTGGCACCCCTCCGTTACCAGCTTTGGTGTAGTGATATTTTTATCTTCTTAATCCTGTGGATCAATGATTTTTCTTACTCCAATCGACTTCTACAATTTTCTTTTTGAGTGTTTGCAAGTGGATTCCGCCGTCCTCATTGCTAGTCAGAGCAGAAATAGCATGAATACATGGCTAAAGCGATGGTGCCTGAGTTGGGGGTGTTCAAATTCCTGTGACATTGGGACGGGTTCTGGGACAGGTGGAACCAACAGAAACTGGATGGGTTACGCCTCGGCAGAACCGAGACGGATGTTCTAGACGGCATATTTGCTAGAGTGGTTGGGGAGAGTTTAAGCTAAAATGGCAGGAGGATGGGAAACTATGCAAGGAGCGAGGTGAAACACAGACAAAATGAAAGGACAGGAAGGGGAATAAGAAACGTGATAGGAGCGAAATCAAGGGCCAGAATCAAACAGGGCCAGAAAATAAAATATATTTTAAAAAGATATTTTATTGGTTTTGCATTTATTTTTTTTTAAATAAATATTTTATTGAATATTTTTGGTCAACCAACACAGTACATTGTGCATCCTTTACACAATATTATAACAGCACATATAACAATGACCTATTTTATATAAGCAAAAACAAAAAATGTATAAATATTAAATAACAAAAATGAAAACTAGCCCTAATTGGCAACTGCCTTGTCACAAGTTACACCCCCCCCCTCCCCCAAATCCTGGGCTGCTGCTGCTGCCTTCTTTTTCCCCTTCTATCTATCTATCCGCAAGGTATTCGACGAACGGTTGCCACCGCCTGGTGAACCCTTGAGCCGACCCCCTTAGGACGAACTTAATCCGCTCTAGCTTTATAAACCCCGCCATGTCATTTATCCAGGTCTCCACCCCCGGGGGCTTGGCTTCCTTCCACATTAGCAATATCCTGCGCCGGGCTACTAGGGACGCAAAGGCCAAAACATCGGCCTCTCTCGCCTCCTGCACTCCCGGCTCTTGTGCTACCCCAAATATAGCCAACCCCCAGCTTGGTTCGACCCGGACCCCCACTACTTTTGAAAGCACCTTTGTCACCCCCATCCAAAACCCCCGTAGTGCCGGGCATGACCAAAACATATGGGTATGATTCGTTGGGCTTCTCGAGCACCTCGCACACCTATCCTCCACCCCAAAAAATTTACTGAGCCGCGCTCCAGTCATATGCGCCTGTGTAATACCTTAAACTGAATCAGGCTTAGCCTGGCACACGAGGACGATGAGTTTACCCTACTTAGGGCATCCGCCCACAGCCCCTCCTCGATCTCCTCCCCCAGCTCTTCTTCCCATTTCCCTTTTAGTTCATCTACCATAGTCTCCCCTTCGTCCCTCATTTCCCTATATATATCTGACACCTTACCATCCCCCACCCATGTCTTTGAGATCACTCTGTCCTGCACCTCTTGTGTCGGGAGCTGCGGAAAATCCCTCACCTGTTGCCTCGCAAAAGCCCTCAGTTGCATATACCTGAATGCATTCCCTTGGGGCAACCCATATTTCTCGGTCAGCGCTCCCAGACTCGCGAACTTCCCATCCACAAATAGATCTTTCAGTTGCGTTATTCCTGCTCTTTGCCACATTCCATATCCCCCATCCATTCCCCCCGGGGCAAACCTATGGTTGTTTCTTATCGGGGACCCCCCCAAAGCTCCAGTCTTTCCCCTATGCCGTCTCCACTGTCCCCAAATCTTCAGTGTAGCTACCACCACCGGGCTTGTGGTGTAGTTCCTCGGTGAGAACGGCAATGGGGCTGTCACCATAGCCTGCAGGCTAGTCCCCCTACAGGACGCCCTCTCTAATCTCTTCCACGCCGCTCCCTCCTCCTCTCCCATCCACTTACTCACCATTGAAATATTAGCGGCCCAATAGTACTCACTTAGGCTGGTTTTGCATTTATAATATAATAACATTGCGAGGAACATCCGACAGTGATAGAGATATTTACAGAGAGGGTATATGAGGCAGAATGGAAAACAATTGGAATATAATCTTTATTATTGGCACAAGTATGCTTACATTAACACTGCTATGAAGTTACTGTGAAAATAAAGTATGTACACAAAGGTGCCGTGTGCACAGATGAGGGGCCCTCACTTTGGGCCGCCAGTGATTAGTTGCTACGACCATGCCGTACTGACTTTGTACATGTTTGGGGCAGCACGGTAGCACGTGTGGATAGCACTGCGGCTTCACAACACCAGGGTCCCAGGTTCGATTCCCCGCTGGGTCACTGTCTGTGCGGAGTCTGCGCGTTCTCCCCGTGTGTGCGTGGGTTCCCTCCGGGTGCTCCGGTTTCCTCCCACAGTCCAAAGACGTGCCTCCTTCTGCACTGTATGTTCTATGTTGCCTCTGGTATTAAAACATACCGAGGGCGTGTTTGATGCTACCTGGGCTTTGTTGCCGTTGTTATGATCGTTCTCCTCTCTCCTCAGTCTTGCCTGCCCTTTGTCCTGGTTGATGTTCCCTCTCACCTTTCCCCTGCCACCCCCCCAAACGCATATATCTAGACTTGCAGAAGCTCTTTGACAAGGTGCCGCATAAAAGACTGATCCAGCAGGTGAGATTGCAGGGGATTCGGGTAGTGTACTAGGTTGGATTGAGGATTGGCTGACTAATAGAAAGCAGAGGGTCGGGATAAATGAGTCCTTCTCTGGTTGTGGAGATGTAACTAGCGGGGTGCCACAGGGGTCAGTCCTCGGACCTCAACTGTTTACAATCTATAGAAATGATCTGCAAGCAGGGACAGAGTGTAACATAGCAACATTTGCGGATGATACTAAACTAGGTGGGAAAACAGACAGTGAAGGGGAGATTTTACAGACGGATATAGATAGGCTGGGAGATTCGGGAGTTTAATGTAGATAAGTGTGAGGTTATCCACTTTGACGAAAAAATAGAAAGACAAGTTATCTAACTGGAAAGCAGATTCAAGATGTGTCTGGGCAGAGGGATCTGGGTGTCTTTGTTCATGAATCACAAATGTCTGTATGTAGGTGCAGCATGTAATAAAAAAGGCAAATGGAATGTTAGCATTTATTGCAAAAGGACTGGAGTATAAAAGTAGAGAAGTGTTGTTGCAATTGTACAGGGTGTTGGTGAGACCACATCTGGAATATTGTGTCCAGTTTTGGTCTCCTTATTTGAGGAAGGATGAGGTGGCATTGGAGGCAGTTCAGAGGAGGTTCACCAGATGGATTCACCAGGAGTAAAAGCAACAGGGTTGTTGTGATGAGAGACTTTAACTTCCCCAATATTGACTGGGACTCACATAGTGCTAGGGGCTTGGATGGGGCAGCGTTTGTAAGGAGCATCCAGGAGGGCTTCTTAAAACAATCTGTAGATAGTCCAACTAAGAAAGGGGCTGTACTGGGGAATGAGCCCGGCCAAGTGGTAGAAGTTTCAATAGGGGAGCATTTCGGGAACAGTGACCACAATTCAGTAAGTTTTAAAGTGCTGGTGGACAAAGATAAGAGTGGTCCTAGGGTGAATGTGCTAAATTGGGGGATGGCTAATTATAACAATATTAGGCAGGAACTGAAGAACCTAGATTGGGGGCGGATGTTTGGGGGTAAATCAACATCTGACATGTGGGAGGCTTTCAAATGTCAGTTGAAAGGAATTTAGGGATGGCATGTTCCTGTGAGGAAGAAGGATAAATAAATATGGCAAATTTCAGGAACCGTGGATAACGAGAGATATTGTAGGTGTAGCCACCTGGGTTGGCCACTTCCCGACTTAAAATGGAGGTCCGCAAAGGCTGCAGGGAAATTCAGCCAACACAGGCAAAAACTAGCAAATGCAGAAATCCTGTGTATTAGAACTTGCAAAAGCCCAGACAGCTCTGAAACTCACAGCCATCTGCATACTAATAAGCGATCCCCAGGTACAATTGAAACATGTAAGGTGAATAAGGCCAAGTCAGACTCCTCGGCGTCAGCAGGAGCCAAGACAAAGGAAGGCCAACGGACACCTAGGGGCCGCCCAGCGATCAGGGAACTACTCCAGTATTGGAGAAATCGATCCAAGTGATCGGAATGTAGTCCAATCACTTGGAACCAGATACGGGGTCCGCCCCGAACGGCGGGAAGCCCCTGGGGACTATAAAGTAGAGCCCCAAGTTCAAATTGTTCTTCTTGGCAGGGTCACTAAGCAGCGAATCAACCCTTGAGAGTGAACTGCCCAAGCTGCCACATCAACCAAGTAAGTCTCCAGTCAACGCACGCTACGAGATAGGCGCTCCTAGCTACCAGTCCATACCAATTTTTGAATCCTGCAGGCTCAGATCGAACGAAAGGCCATTTGTTCCCCTGACCTGGTGGGCCAATTTCGAAGCTAAGTATAGGCTTTTTAGTGATAGAGAATAGTCTAGTAAGTAGAGTTTATGCATGAGTAGTGATTTACTGTGTATAATAAATGTGTTTTGATTTGAATCTTACTAATTGGTGTGTTGAGTTATTGATCAGTACTTGAACTTGAACCTCGTGGCGGTATCATAAAGATACCTGGCGACTCAAGAGCAAAAGTTATAGAAACAGAGCAAATTAAGTAAAGATACAACGGGCAACATTTAAGAGCCAACCAAAAGTTAGCAACATAGGTCTCGTCAAAAAGAAAGCAGCATCACCCAAAGATGCAAACTGGCTGTCCGACCTATTGGAATTTTTCCCAATGGAGAAAATCAAATTTGCCATCTGTGGGTCGGTAGATGGCTTCCTCAGGATATGGGAGCCATTCACCCAACTGTTCCGGGACCTGCTGGTGGCCAACGAACAAACAAATAAATAATCAAGTAGCCAAGAGCCAGTGATAGTAGCCTAGCCATGAGAAAAGAGAAGGAAGTGAGGAAGGACCCGGGGGGGGGGGGGGGGGGGGGGTACCCAGTGCAAGAGGGGACAGCCAAACACCGCTGAAAAGAAAGGGGAGCTGCAGGAAAGGGGAGCTGTAGGGAAGGGGGGTGGCAGGACAGAAGGAAGGATGGGGGCAAAGAATAATAGAGGGGGGCCAGAGGGGAGGAAAGATGAGGGAACACAAACTGAAAGGAGAGCACAGGAAACAACAATGACCACAACGAACACAGCAGGGCAACACAGTAAGAGAGTACAAGAGGAAGGAACGACGGACGGCCGAGGCGGAGGCAAACACACAACACGCAAGCCAACCGAGGAAAACAAGTATCACCAGGGGCACCGCACAGGCAGTCCACCCATCCAGTTTTGTTTTGTTTATGCAGTATGTATTTTCTTTTTTCTTTTTGTTAAATTTAAATTACCCAATTATTTTTTTTCCAATTAAGGGGCAGTTTAGCGTGGCCAATCCACCTACTCTGCACATTTTTGGGTTGTGGGGGCGAAACCCACGCAAACGCGAGGAGAATGTGCAAACTCCACACAGACAGTGACCCAGAGCCGGGACTGAACCTGGGACCTCGGCGCCGTGAGGCAGCTGTGCTAACCACTAGGCCTGTATTTTCTTTCTTTAAAAAAACAGAAGAAAGGGGGGGAAGAAAGCCCCCCCCCCCCACAAAGACATGTATAATGTAATTGTCTCTTGGTTGCTTCTATATATATATATATATATATATACACTTCCCCAGTTTTTATTTTCCCATCCCCTGGTTTTTTATTCATGTAGTGTTTTTGTTATCTCTCTTTTTGGTTTGTCTTTGTGTACACTTGTAAATATACCATGTACAAAAAACCTTATAAAAGAGCAGCACGGTGGCACAGGGGTTAGCACTGCTGCCTCACGGCACCGAGGTCCCAGATTCGATCCCGGCTCTGGATCACTGTCCATGTAGAGTTTGCACATTCTCCCCGTGTTTGCATGGGTTTCGTCCCCACAGCCCAAAGATGTGCAGGATAGGTGGATTGGCCACGCTAAATTGCCCCTTAATTGGAAAAAAATTGGGTACTCTAAAAAATTTTTTAAAAGACATGGAGAGAGATCACGGCAGGGAAGGGAAGTGAAATTTCCAAGATGGGCCATGCTAAATTGCCCCTTAATTGAAAAAGAAATGAATTGGGTACTCTAAAAAAAAAAAAAAATTGAAACAATAAATACCATTAAAAAAAAAAAATTAATGTTTTTGGTGCAGAATGCAGGTTTCTAGTGGACTTCCCCAAGGGTCGGTGGTGGGATGCTTGCTCTTACTGATCTATATTAATGACATGCACTTTGGTGGAGAGGCACAATTTCAAAATTTGTGGATGATACAAAACTTGTTCTGTGAACCATGAGGAGGATAGTCTAAAAATTCAAAAGGACATAGACAGTTTGATTGAATGTGTAGGCAAAGGCAACTGGCAGAGGAAATTTAATGTACTGACGTGTGAAATAATTCATTTGGTAGAAAACATGCGGAGATAAAATGAAATAAACTAACGGGTACAGTTCCATAAGGATTGAAGGAGCAGAGCAACCACAATGTATAAAAATCATTGACAGTGACAGTCGAGGTGGAGTGGGTGATTAATGAAGCACTCAACATTCTGAGCTTTATTACAGGGGCAGAGAGTAGAAAAGCAAACAAGGTATGATAAGCCTGTATAAAACACTGGGTCAGTCTCATCTGGTGTATTGAATTCAGTTTTGGGCACGGCACGTTGCTCTTCTGCTGCACGGTAGGTTTCTGTCCTCCCTGAGCTCGCCTTAGGACACCTGCGTTACGATGTGCCAGCTGTACCGCCCCAGTCAAACTCCCACCTGCCACTGTCCGCGGAGCAGGTCACTCAGCTGCCTGAGTGCTTCAGACCAGGAGTGAGAGCTCCTTGGGGTTTGCCACCTCGGGTAAGTGAAACGACGATACGTTGAATGGATAACACTATGTAGTTGACTCTTCAAACGCCCTCTGGAATGTCCTAGCAAGCCACTCAGTTCAAAGGCAATTAATTGGACAGTGAATGTTGGCCCAGCCAGCGATATCCACATCCCCCCAAAAAATGCTTGGAATGATGTGAAGGCTGTCCAGGGGATTCAGAAAGGTTCACAAGAATGGTTTGAGAGATGCAAAACATCAGATTGGAAAAGTTGGCACTGTTTTCCTTGGAGAAGAGATCTTCATTTGTTCAAGACTACAGGTTCCGAAATTTCAGTCAGCTTTCAAGTTCTAGGGCAACAACGACTCATTGTGCAGAATTTGAGCCTGCGTTCGCCGTCAGTGAGAGTGGCGTTGTGGGCGGAAAATATGGCGAGAATCAGGAAATGAAAAGAGGATATCGGAGGTGAGCACTCAGGTCGCCATCACCCTGCCGAGTGCAGAGGTCGGACCTGAGAAGACACGGGGGTCCAGATAAGCTCAACACAGTGTTCAGTACCAACATTTAGGGGGGTGGGGTCACTTCGCTTCACGGCACTTCATGGCTGTGAGCGGTGTGCAGGCAACGTTTCCCATGCGTGCGCGCGACACACGCACGCGCACACACACACACACGCACACACACACGCACGCACACACATGCATGCGCACACATGCATGCGCACACACAACTGTATGGCAAAATTCAGCTCCAATTCCATCTACAAGATTGATGATGTACGGATCTCAGAGGGAGATAGAGAACCTCTTGGCGTGGTGCAATGACAACAATCTCTCCCTCAATGTCAGCAAAACTAAAGAGCTGACCATCAACTTCAAGAAGCAAAGTGTTGTACACACCCCTGTCTGCATCAACGGGGCCGAGGTGGAGATGGTTGACAGCTTCAAATTCCTAGGGGTGCACATCACCAACAATCTGTCCTGGTCCATCCACGTCGAAGCTACAACCAAGAAAGCACAACAGCGCCTATACTTCCCCAGAAACTAAGGAAATTCGGCATGTCCAATCAACTCTTACCAGTTTTTACAGATGCACCGTAGAAAGCATCCTATCTGGCTGCATCGCAGCCTGGTATGGCAACTGCTCGGCCCAAGACCATAAGAAACTACAGAGAGTCATGAATACAGCCCATGAACCTGCCTCCCATCCATTGGCTCTGTCTACACCTCCAGCTGCTTTGGGAAAGCGGGCAGCATAATCAAAGACCCCTCCCACGAGTTATTCTCGTCCAACCTCTTCCATTGGGCAGGAGATACAGAAGTCTGAGAACACGCACAAACAGACTCAAAAACAGTTTCTTCCCCACTGTTACCAGACTCCTGAATGACCCTCTTATGGACTCAACTGATTTCTTCACACATCTTCTCTGCTGAGTAGTAATATACTCCGTATGCATCACCCGATGCCTGTGTATTTGTATTTACATTGTGTATTTTTCATATGTCCCGTGTTTTTTTCATGCATTGAATAATCTGCCTGGACTGTACACAGAACATTACACGTAACAATAAATCTAAATCTAAGCACACCTATAAAAGCTGTTTGAGACTGCACCCCCTATTCAGTTATTTAAGAAATCTTTTGTTACAGTCCTGTTTACACTTCAGCTCCCCTCGCTCCGGATCTCCAGCACCCGGTGTGGACAGAGGGAAGGAAGGAACCAGACCTCCTCGTGAACCTGCTCAATAAGGCAGGGGTGCGTTATTGACCCCTGGAATGATATTTTGGTTTGAAGTTTTATGTCTCATTAGTGATTAGCTTTTTGGTGAAGGAAGTTTCCCTTTAAGGGGTTGTCAGTTTATTTGATTTAGTTTACTTGGTTATTCATGTTGATCAAAATAGTTGGAATCCTAGCTCCCAAGCATTGAATTCCAAGACTCAGCTCACATCTACATAGCAGAGAGGTGACACCGATGTGGCCCCCAATGCAAAGCATTACGGTGAATTGCTCATCATTCTAGGGATGAGGGGAGCAGTATTTTGTTCCTCCGTGAGTTAGAATGCAGGTCTATTGAATACATTCACCTGCTCTCGCTTCTCACCCATGGAGGGGGCATGTGGACTGTTCAGGCTCTCGAGTGTCAATTGGGACGGATTTGTGAGGAAATGGCATGTGACAGGGAAGCTCAGCTCAGTGAAAAGATGCTCACAAAGGAAGATTTGCATGGGTGGAGGTCCCAGATCCTGTGGGGGTGGAGGGTCAGGGCATTGTCAGAACTACTTCACTTTGACGTTCTCTTCCTTTTAGCTTTTCATTCTGGAGAATCATGGAGCTAGTCAAGCTGGCAATGCTTTTGATTCAACCAATCAGTAGCAGCAACATTAACATGCCGCTGCACGTGGCCATATCCAGCGCCCTGCAGAGGAGGGAGCAGGGTCCCTATGGCGGCATGGGGCAAATTTCTGAACCGCAAAGGATACCACTGCCTCAACGTCTGTGACTATGAAATGCACATCATACAAGTGTGTGTCTGTTTCCCGGGGAGGGTCCATGATAGTTACAACTTGGAGCGTCACGCAAATCTCAGCCGTTTTTGAAGGAGTAGCAGCTGGAGAGATGGCTCCTCGGAGACAAAGGCCTCAGGAGGTAGCTGATGACGCCAGTGCGGAAGCCGCAAACAACACAGACTCGCTGTAACAAGGCACATGCGTCAAGGCGTGCACTGGTTGAGCAGGTGATTAAACTGTTCAAGATATGGTTGCAGTGCGTGGGCCGGTGGGAGTTGACTGCCAATATAGTCCTGTGTCATAGCATTTACAGTGCAGAAAGAGGCCATTCGGCCCATCGAGTCTGCACCGGCTCCGGGAAAGAGCATCCCACTTAAGCCGACACCGCCACCCTATGCCCGTAAACCAGTAACCCCACCAAACCAAAGGGCAATTTAGCATGGCCAATCCACATAACTTGCACATCTTTGGACAGTGGGAGGAAACCGGAGCACCCGGCGGAAACCCACACAGACACGGGGAGAACGTGCAGACTCCGCACAGACAGTGACCCAAGCCGGGAATAGAACCTGGGACCCTGGAGTTGTGAAGCAACTGTGGTCTGCTGCGCTCTGCACAACCTGGACCACAGCGGGGAGAGGAGCAGGACCAGGAGGAACGCCACATCTCCTTGTATGAGGAGGATGTTGAAGAGGGCAGCAAAGGTCAACCCGCGGAGGGGGAGGAAGGACATCAGGTGATGGTATGGCCCACATGACACATAAGGCTAGGGATGCCCTCAGTGACTCTCGGACTGATGGCCAACAGGACTACGTGTGAAGATGTAGCCACCTAAAATGGCTGATTCCCGATTAATTTGGCCAAAACCCGATGTAAAATGGCTTACCGAAAAGGCTGATGGGAAAATCAGCCAACAGGGCACAAACGGACAGCTGCAGACATAAGAACATAAGAACTAGGAGCAGGAGTAGGCCATCTGGCCCCTCGAGCCTGCTCCGCCATTCAATGAGATCATGGCTGATCTTTTGTGGACTCAGCTCCACTTTCCGGCACGAACACCATAACCCTTAATCCCTTTATTCTTCAAAAAACTATCTATCTTGATCTTAAAAACATTTAATGAAGGAGCCTCTACTGCTTCACTGGGCAAAGAATTCCATAGATTCACAACCATTTGGGTGAAGAAGTTCCTCCTAAACTCAGTCCTAAATCTACTTCCCCTTATTTGGAGGCTATGCCCCCTAGTTCTGCTTTCACCCGCCAGTGGAAACAACCTGCCCGCATCTATCCTATCTATTCCCTTCATAATCTTATACAGAACAGTGTATTCGGCTCTGGGGAAGTCGGCCCAGATCGATACCTGCAACGATTAGCAGCACATCAACCCAGCCATCTGCAGTTTAATCGGCTATCCCCGGGAACAATCGCAACAAATTAGCAATTGAAAGCCGATCCAGACCTCTCGCCGCCAGCAGTGGCCGAGACAAAGAAAGGTGAACGACCACCCCCCGATCAAGGAATCGCCCCGTTATTGGAGCATATCGAACCCAGTGATTGGGACCAAGTCCAATCACTTGGGACCAGGGTCAAGGTCCGCCCCGAGAGGCGGGAAGCCCCTGGGGACTATAAAGATAGGGGCCAAGTTCAGATCGACCCTTCTCTCCCCCCTTCTCCTGCTCGCAACCTTCGCAAGAACCATCGACCAGAAACCGTAAGTTTGACTCCAACGATCGCTACCCGATAGAGACTCCTAGCCATCGACCTGTATCAGCCTTTGAATCCCGCAGGCCAGACCCAATTCGATAAGCCATTGGTTTCCCTGACCTGGTGGGCCATTCCCAAAAGTTAAGTATTGGCCAGTAGTGGTAGGTAGTAGTCTAGAAAGTAGAATTATTGTATAAGTATTTATTGTTGTATATAATAAATGACCGTTGATTTTACTCTTACTAAGCGGTGTGTTGACTCATTAATCATAACTAGAGCTTGAACCACGTGGCGGTATCAGAAAGTTATCTGGCGACTCGTGAGCAAAGGTGACAGAATTAGAGCTAATAAAACTAAGGCTAATAAGAGCAACAAAGACTTCTCCCAACTTGGGGTCTCGTATCTTCTCATTACTGTGGAACCTGCGGAAGGTTATTAACATGGTCACCCCCTTCATAGGCAAGGCACTAAATCAGTATTGCCGGAATATTGTCAGGGCCCATAGCCTTTGCAGTATTCAGTGCCGTCAGCCATTTCCTGATATCACATGGAGTGAATCAAATTGGATGAAGACTGACATTTGTGATGTTGGGGATCTCCGGAGGAGGCAGAGATGGATCATCCATCGGCACTTCTGGCTGAAGATTGTTGCAAATGCTTCAGCCTTGTCTTTTACACAGATGTGCTGGGCTCCTCCACTATTTTTTTTTTGGCAGGATCATTGGGATCAACGTGGGATCATTGGGATTGACGCGGGATCATTGGGATCGAAGTGGGATCATTGGGATCGACTTGGGATTGAGGCGGGATCATTGGGATTGACGCGGGATCATTGGGATCGACGCGGGATCATTGGGATTGAGGCTGGATCACTGGGTTTGAGGCGGGATCATTGGGATCGACGCGGGATCATTGGGATCGACGTGGGATCATTGGGATTGAGGCGGGATCATTAAGATCGACCCGGGATCATTGGGATCGACGCGGGATCATTGGGATTGAGGCGGGATCATTGGGATCGACGCGGGATCATTGGGATCGACGCGGGATCATTGGGATTGAGGCGGGAACATTGGGATTGACGCGGGATCATTGGGATCGAGGCGGGATCATTGGGATTGACGCGGGATCATTGGGATTGAGGCGGGATCATTGGGATCGACGCGGGATCATTGGGATTGACGCGGGATCATTGGGATCGGCGTGGGATCATTGGGATCGAGGCGGGATCATTGGGATCAACGCGGGATCATTGGGATTGACGCGGGATCATTGGGATCGATGCGGGATCATTGGGATTGACGCGGGATCATTGGGATCGAGGCGGGATCATTGGGATCGACGCGGGATCATTGGGATCGAGGCGGGATGGGCTCCTCCACTATTGAGGATGGGGTCATTTGCAGAGCCTCCTCCTCCAGTGAGTTGTATAATGGTGACTCGTGGCTGGATGTGGCAGGACTCATTCACCAACCCAACTCATTCACCGGGAACACTTTGCTTTTCCCTACATTTAACTTATATCCCGGTGTAGCCATCTGGGATGGCCATGTCCCGATTACAAAATGGACACTTGCAAAGACTGCAGGGAAAATTGGACAATGCTAAGAAACAAGCAGGTGCAAGCTCTGTCTGTTGATTAGAACCTTAAACGCTCAGACAGGACAGAAACTACCAAACGATTTACATACTAATGAGCCATCTCCGGGGACAAAAGGGAAACATTTAGATGCACAATGTTAGGACAGACTCCCCGGCGCCAGAAGAAGCTAAGACAAAGCTAACCGACAGTCACCAGGACACGCCCAGCGATCAGGGAACCACCCCTCTATTGGAGGAAAATCGATACCAATGATTGGGAAAGACCCAATTAGTTGATGCCAAGTTCAAGGCCCGCCCAAAAGAGCGCGAAGCACTTTTGGGTACAAAAGGTATCCCCCAAGGGAGAACGCCCTCCTTTGGCTTCGGCTCTCAGTGAAGAGAGAGACCAGCCGAGCAGCTACAGCAGACCAAGTAAGTTCCAAATCAACGCACGCTACGAGATAGACGCTCCTAGTTGCTACCCTGTAAACAGCTCAACCCAGCAGCCTCGGAACCGAGCAACGGCCATTGTTCCTCTGACGGAGTGGGCGCCCAAAGCTAAGTATAGGCTTTAGTAATAGTGGTAGTTTAGTTTGTAGAGCTTATGCATGAGTAGATTTGACTGTGTGTAAATAAATGAGCATTGCTTTTGAACTTACTAACTGGTGTATCGAGTCATTGATCAGTATTCGGTTCTGAACCTCGTGGCGGTGTCGAAAGATACCTGGCGACTCTTGAGCAAACGTGATTAAACAGAGCCAAATTAAGAACCAACCAAAAATTAGCAACATTTACTGCCGACATCTGACGGGACTCGACTTAGAAGTGGCCTAACCACTCCGAGAGAACCCAAAATTTGAACTGAGAATCCAATTGGGAACAGAAAGAAAATCCACAAGCGTCAAAACAGTACTGATCAAGCCTCTGAGATTCGGAAGTGTGTTAATGCATAATTACTAACAGGGATATAAAGTAAACCTGAGAGATTTTGTTGCGAAAAATTGTCGGGAGTTTTGTAGGCCGGAAATTAGCATAAGCCATACCTGTGTTTACATCACCGCTTTATTACCCCCTGTTCCAAATTCGGTAGAGATCCTAGATAGAGAAAATGGCAATGAAGGCAATGGAATGCCTTATCAACCCCCAGGAAATCGAGGTTGCAGCGACCAGCAGTAGAATAGGACAGTGTCCCGTTTGGGAAGAAGTGATCAGGAAATATCTCAAAGTGAAAGGATGGCCCCTTTGGAGTGAATTCTGTGATAATGAGGAAACAGGACCCAGGAATATAGGACATACTTGGTGGGAGAACCTGTCAGAGATCCACAAGAAGAGCTTGGGAAAAGCTCGCAAGCCAATGGCGATCGTGTCCTGTTTGGCGGCACAATTGCGAGGCACAGAGGAAGTCGTTAGGACGCTCCGTAGAGAGATAGAGGAGAGAGACAGAAGTAGTGAGGTAGACGTGAGCGAGGTAGAGAAAGAGAATCGAGATTTAAAAGAGCAGTTAGCAGCAAGGGACAGAGAGGTAGATGATGCCAAGTGGGCACATCAGTCTTGTCTCGCGCATTTGAACAGCTTTCAGACACAATACGATAAGACCTACCAGGACACGCAACGTGCAGTCTTGGTAAGACAAGAAACAGAACAGCAAGTTGAGAAATTGCAGAAGCAGTGCAATGATTTAAAAGCAGCCCTAGGAGCACTCCATACTTCCACAACGGAACAAAGGCAGAGCTCCGTAGACCATGCAAAGTGCCGGAAGCAAATTGCAAAATTGCAATCTCTGCTGTCCGTGCAAAATGGATTTCAGAGTACAGTCGGACCCCAATTAGATCAAGAAAATGGCCCCGATTGGCAGGAATTGAACGCGACTGCCCATAGATACGTACATGGGACATGTACGCAGGAAAAACCCCAGAAAAGGAAAGCGCCCCAACCCCCAACCGAACAGGCAGAACACACCCCCATGAATCCTGTGACCACACACCGCAGGGCCGCAGGAGAAGGAGAAGCAGACTTCCTTTACACAACCCCGTTATCCGTGACGTAATTACGGGATGCGTGTGGAAAAATTACACCGTTCCTTCCCACATCCAACCCCCACCAATTTTTCGCGAAAGTCAGACAACAGGCTACCACGTACGGCCTGGACAAAAGGGAGCAAGTGAAGCTCACAGTTTTAAGCCTCGACCCTTCAGTCGTAGCAGCCCTTCCCGACCGACAGAATGTAGGAGGAGGCACACTCCAAGAGATGCACACATCAATCCTTGATGCGATCGGCCTTAACAGAGGAGACCCCGTCGAAGGCCTAAATAAGTGTAGGCAAAAGAAGACAGAGCACCCCACAGCGTTGGCTGGGCGTTTGTGGATTCACTTTACCGCAGTTTTTGGAGAGTTAGCCCGTGCCCATTTGTCCCCAGATAATATGGCCAAATGGACCCGAATTCTAGTCTCCCTCGCCACAGAAGCAGGATGAAAAGCTTGCGCAAATTATGACCTCTCAGATGAGGCCCACAATGAAAAATGGGTTTTAAAGAGATTGTCCCGCGCTTGGGAGCAATCAGTCCAAAGCAAAACCTCATTTATAACACCCAATGAAGAGCAGGTAGTAATGAGCCCAGTTAAAGCACACCAGAACCCCGCATGGGTAAATGAGGGCAGGAACAACCAACCCCAGCCCAAAGCTCAGGAATTTTATAATTGTGGACAGCTAGGATACTTTGCACGAGAGTGCAACGCGCCCCAGAAGCAGCAGAGAAACCAACAGACAGGCACCCTAAACAGGTATAGGGCAAAGCCGATCCATAGCGTTAGCGCCCGTTCAGAGAGTACAGCCACGAACGGCACCGACTGACGGTGTTCGGGCTCCCCAACTTGGGTCTGCGACACCCTTGGGACAAGTCTGGTAGACCGGTAGTAGCAGGCAAAGTTCAGGGACAACCCGTGGAATTTCTTTGGGACACAGGAGGGTCCCGAACCACACTCAGTTCCTCCACGATGTTCCAGCGAGACACGTGGCCCACAACAGACACCATTATACTCAGCGGTTTTACAGGCTATTTACAACAGCGACACATCACAGCCCCTGTAGCAATACAGATAGGGAACATCGCAACCAAGCACCCCATAGTTTTAGTTGATCTGCCCCAGACAGCAGAACATATCCTTGGGATTGATTTCATGAGCTCCCATAACCTTACTTTCGACCCAGTGAACAAGTGTGTTTGGAAAATGGCAAAGGCAGCACGAGCCCCCGCCACGCTCACAGTAGGAGAATACGTAAATAGAATTAGCTCGGTAGGAGACTTCTGGTTCGACCTTCGAGCCATTAGTGCAGACAAACAGGTTAGGGCAGTCCTGAAGGAACACAAAGCAGCATTTGCACAGCACAAGCACGACTGTGGCAGTTTAACTGGCTTTGTGAACGTTACAGGTCCCGACCCTAAACCCCAGAAGCAGTACGGATTTCCCCAGGGAGCAGAGGGAGAAATCTCCAAAATGATAGAGAGTTTGTTGGATCAAGGCGTACTCAGATCAGTAGCCTCCACAAACAACGCCCCGATTTGGCCCGTCAGGAAACCGGATGCATCATGGCGACTGACCATTGATTACCGGGAACTGAACAAAGTAACCCCTGCAGCAGCCCCCACCGTAGCCACGAGTCCCGAGACCATGCTCAAACAAGGACTCCAGTCAAAACAAAATTTGGTTTTGAACATTAGTAACGGCTTTTGGTCCACTCCATTGGCTAAAGCGTGCCAGTACAAATTCGCCTTTACATTCCAAGGGCAACAGTACACGTGGACGTGCCTTCCACAAGGCTTCCACAACTCCCCCTCCATTTTCCACCAACAGCTGGCAAATGGATTAGCAAAATGTTCCCGCTCCGATTGTCTGGTCCAGTATGTAGACGACTTGTTACGACAGACAGACACAAAGGGAGAGCACATTTTGCTTCTCGCCAAACTCCTAACACTCCTAAAAGAAATTGGATGTAAAGTCAACCCCAAGAAGGCCCAGATTCTGAAAGAAAAAGTGATTTACTTGGAAACAGTGATCACTTGTGGTAAACGCAAGATCGAGCAAAAGAGAATTGACTCGATCGTCAAATTGCCCCTTCCCCACAATGTCTCAGCCCTCCGGTCATTTTTAGGACTAGTTGGTTACTGCCGAAACCATATTGACGGTTTTGGTACTAAAGCAGCGCCCCTTTCCGAACTTCTCAAGAAGCAGGCACCTTGGGAATGGCTTCCACAGCATACAGATGCCGTGGACGCTTTAAAAAGAGCACTCAGCACAGCCCCCGCACTACAGGTCCCAGATCCACATTCCCCGGATGCTATAGAGGTAGCAAGCACCGACCGAACCCTTTCGGCCATGCTCCTCCAGGAATGCCACGACCAGTTATGCCCCGTAGCATACGCCTCACGCATGTTAGACCCCGTAGAGCAAGGATTTTCTGCCTGTGAAAGGCACCTGCTCACAGTTTTTTGGGCAGTGCAATACTTTGCATACATTACAGGACTCAACCTTGGGGACTCTATAGTCAGGGGCACAGATAGGAGATTTTGTGGGAGCGTGAGAGACTCACGTTTGGTATGTTGCCTCCCAGGTGCAAGGGTACGTGATGTCTCGGATCGTGTTTTCCGGGTCCTTAGGGGGAGGGGGAGCAGCCCCAAGTCGTGGTCCACATTGGCACTAACGACATAGGTAGGAAAGGGGACAAGGATGTCAGGCAGGCTTTCAGGGAGCTAGGATGGAAGCTCAGAACTAGAACAAACAGAGTTGTTATCTCTGGGTTGTTGCCCGTGCCACGTGATAGTGAGATGAGGAATAGGGAGAGAGAACATTTAAACACGTGGCTACAGGGATGGTGCAGGCGGGAGGGATTCAGATTTCTGGATAACGGGGGCTCTTTCTGGGGAAGGTGGGACCTCTACAGACAGGATGGTCTACATCTGAACCTGAGGGGCACAAATATCCTGGGGGGGAGATTTGTTAGTGCTCTTTGGGGGGGTTTAAACTAATGCAGCAGGGGCATGGGAACCTGGATTGTAGTTTTAGGGTAAGGGAGAATGAGAGTATAGAGGTCAGGAGCACAGATTTGACATCGCAGGAGGGGGCCAGTGTTCAGGTAGGAGGTTTGAAGTGTGTCTACTTCAATGCCAGGAGTATACGAAACAAGGTAGGGGAACTGGCAGCATGGGTTGGTACCTGGGACTTCGATGTTGTGGCCATTTCGGAGACATGGATAGAGCAGGGACAGGAATGGATGTTGCAGGTTCCGGGGTTTAGGTGTTTTAGTAAGCTCAGAGGAGGAGGCAAAAGAGGGGGAGGTGTGGCGCTGCTAGTCAAGATCAGTATTACGGTGGCGGAGAGGATGCTAGATGGGGACTCTTCTTCCGAGGTAGTATGGGCTGAAGTTAGAAACAGGAAAGAAGAGGTCACCCTGTTGGGAGTTTTTTATAGGCCTCCTAATAGTTCTAGGGATGTAGAGGAAAGGATGGCGAAGATGATTCTGGATAAGAGCGAAAGTAACAGGGTAGTTATTATGGGAGACTTTAACTTTCCAAATATTGACTGGAAAAGATATAGTTCGAGTACAATAGATGGGTCGTTTTTTGTACAGTGTGTGCAGGAGGGTTTCCTGAAACAATATGTTGACAGGCCAACTAGAGGCGAGGCCACGTTGGATTTGGTTTTGGGTAATGAACCAGGTCAGGTGTTGGATTTGGAGGTAGGAGAGCACTTTGGGGACAGTGACCACAATTCGGTGACGTTTACGTTAATGATGGAAAGGGATAAGTATACACCGCAGGGCAAGAGTTATAGCTGGGGGAAGGGCAATTATGATGCCATTAGACGTGACTTGGGGGGGATAAGGTGGAGAAGTAGGCTGCAAGTGTTGGGCACACTGGATAAGTGGGGCTTGTTCAAGGATCAGCTACTGTGTGTTCTTGATAAGTATGTACCGGTCAGGCAGGGAGGAAGGCGTCGAGCGAGGGAACCGTGGTTTACCAAGGAAGTGGAATCTCTTGTTAAGAGGAAGAAGGAGGCCTACGTGAAGATGAGGTGTGAAGTTTCAGTTGGGGCGATGGGTAGTTACAAGGTAGCGAGGAAGGATCTAAAGAGAGAGCTAAGACGAGCAAGGAGGGGACATGAGAAGTATTTGGCAGGTAGGAACAAGGAAAACCCAAAAGCTTTCTATAGGTATGTCAGGAATAAGCGAATGACTAGGGAAAGAGTAGGACCAGTCAAGGACAGGGATGGGAAAGTGTGTGTGGAGTCTGAAAAGATAGGCGAGATACTAAATGAATATTTTTCGTCAGTATTCACTCAGGAAAAAGATAATGTTGTGGAGGAGAATGCTGAGCCCCAGGCTAATAGAATAGATGGCATTGAGGTACGTAGGGAAGAGGTGTTGGCAATTCTGGACAGGCTGAAAATAGATAAGTCCCCGGGACCTGATGGGATTTATCCTAGGATTCTCTGGGAGGCCAGGGAAGAGATTGCTGGACCTTTGGCTTTGATTTTTATGTCATCATTGGCTATAGGAATAGTGCCAGAGGACTGGAGGACAGCAAATGTGGTCCCTTTGTTCAAAAAGGGGAGCAGAGACAACCCCGGCAACTATAGACCAGTGAGCCTCACGTCTGTAGTGGGTAAAGTCTTGGAGGGGATTATAAGAGACAAGATTTATAATCATCTAGATAGGAATAATATGATCAGGGATAGTCAGCATGGCTTTGTGAAGGGTAGGTCATGCCTCACAAACCTTATTGAGTTCTTTGAGAAGGTGACTGAACAGGTAGATGAGGGTAGAGCAGTTGATGTGGTGTATATGGATTTCAGCAAAGCGTTTGATAAGGTTCCCCACGGTAGGCTATTGCAGAAAATACGGAGGCTGGGGATTGAGGGTGATTTAGAGATGTGGATCAGAAATTGGCTAGCTGAAAGAAGACAGAGGGTGGTGGTTGATGGGAAATGTTCAGAATGGAGTACAGTCACAAGTGGAGTACCACAAGGATCTGTTCTGGGGCCGTTGCTGTTTGTCATTTTTATCAATGACCTAGAGGAAGGCGCAGAAGGGTGGGTGAGTAAATTTGCAGACGATACTAAAGTTGGTGGTGTTGTCGATAGTGTGGAAGGATGTAGCAGGTTACAGAGGGATATAGATAAGCTGCAGAGCTGGGCTGAGAGGTGGCAAATGGAGTTTAATGTAGAGAAGTGTGAGGTGATTCACTTTGGAAGGAATAACAGGAACGCGGAATATTTGGCTAATGGTAAAGTTCTTGAAAGTGTGGATGAGCAGAGGGATCTAGGTGTCCATGTACATAGATCCCTGAAAGTTGCCACCCAGGTTGATAGGGTGGTGAAGAAGGCCTATGGCGTGTTGGCCTTTATTGGTAGAGGGATTGAGTTCCGGAGTCGGGAGGTCATGTTGCAGCTGTACAGAACTCTGGTACGGCCGCATTTGGAGTATTGCGTACAGTTCTGGTCACCGCATTATAGGAAGGACGTGGAGGCTTTGGAGCGGGTGCAGAGGAGATTTACCAGGATGTTGCCTGGTATGGAGGGAAAATCTTATGAGGAAAGGCTGATGGACTTGAGGTTGTTTTCGTTGGAGAGAAGAAGGTTAAGAGGAGACTTAATAGAGGCATACAAAATGATCAGGGGGTTGGATAGGGTGGACAGTGAGAGCCTTCTCTCGCGGATGGAAATGGCTGGCACGAGGGGACACAACTTTAAACTGAGGGGTAATAGATATAGGACAGAGGTCAGAGGTAGGTTCTTTACGCAAAGAGTAGTGAGGCCGTGGAATGCCCTACCTGCTACAGTAGTGAACTCGCCAACATTGAGGGCATTTAAAAGTTTATTGAATAAACATATGGATGATAATGGCATAGTGTAGGTTAGATGGCTTTTGTTTTGGTGCAACATCGTGGGCCGAAGGGCCTGTACTGCGCTGTATTGTTCTATGTTCTATGTTCTAACCCCATCACCATCCTCACAGAACACACACCGACACAGCTATTGTTAGACGGCCGACTTAAAGATGGCACAGTCAGCCAAATCCGTGCAGCCCGTTGGACCCTTCTTTTACAGGGACGGGACATCACGGTAAAGAGAACCAAAACCCACACATTCCTTGCCGATAATCTGCAGTATGCAGGCACCCCTCAGAATGTGAGACCATCACCACTAAACACAACACAGGCCCATTTATTCCCAAAACACCCCCCAGGAAAACAGGTAGTAGACCCCAGAGACCCCAGCCCACAGACACGTGCGTACCCCTGAAGATATATGTGGATGGCTCATCCACAGTGTTAAACGGAAAGAGAATTACCGGCTGCGGTATATATGTAGAGGACGCACAGGGACGCACGCTAGATGAAATTTCCTTGAAGTTGCCAGGACACTTAGACTCGCAGGCAGCAGAGCTGGCAGCAATTGCGTATATTGTAGACCATCCAGACTCGTTCCCGCCCCCAGCAGACATCTATTCAGACAGCTTGTATGTCTGTAATAGTTTGACAGAGTTCCTACCACTCTGGGAAACAAGAGGATTTGTTTCCGTGGACGGTAAACCCCTACCCTCAGCCCCATTACTCCGCCATATCTTAGAGACGGCGAAGGATAGGAAATACGGCATAATTAAGGTTCGCAGTCATCACCGTTCTTCCTCCCCCTGGAAACGTTAAAGCAGACGCCCTAGCGAAGGCAGGCTCCAGGCATGGTTATTTTTGGAACCGCCCCGAAAGCACCCCAGTACACGCAGTTCAGGTCTCACAGACCAACATTCAGGATTTAGCGAAGGCCCAGAAAGCGGACGAGAAACAGAGAAGTTTTAAAGGGAACCTTCCCAGTGTAGCCATGTAAAATGGCTGCGTTCCGATTAATCTGGCCAAAACCCAGTTTAACAAAGAACAAAGAACAAAGAAATGTACAGCACAGGAACAGGCCCTTCGGCCCTCCAAGCCCGTGCTGACCATACTGCCCGACTAAACTACAATCTTCTACACTTCCTGGGTCCGTATCCTTCTATTCCCATCCTATCCCAGTCGATTTCGGCGGGAGAACAGCTGGTGAGTCAGTTTCAGCGGGAGCATTGCGGAAGGAGGTTGCTGGGACGTAAGTCAACCTTTAAAAGCACTTGTCTTTGCAGGGACAGGCCAGTCGATTTCGGCGGTGTGAGAACAGCTGGCTGGTTAGTCAATTTCAGCAGGAGCTGAGAATTTTTCTTTTATTTTAAATTAGTTTTTTAGGCGGGAACAGGAAGTCGACCCGCGGACGTCTCGGAAGACCCTCACCAATAAATTCTGGTGGAGAGGAAACCCGAGACACTACACGTGTAGTGTCTCCCACCCGCCCTCCTCCTCTAACCTAATAATAAAACCCATTGGTCTGAGGTAAGTACCATATTTTATTATATTATTATTATTTTATATAAAAATTTAATTTAGTTGTTAGCCAGATCTTGGTAGAAAGTTAGAGGAATGGCAGGGAAGGGAGTGCAATGTTCCTCCTGCAGGATGTTTGAGGTGAGGGATGCAGTTAGTGTCCCTGCTGATTTTACCTGCAGGAAGTGCTGCCATCTCCAGCTCCTCCAAGACCGAGTTAGGGAACTGGAGCTGGAGTTGGAAGAACTTTGGATCATTCGGGAGGCAGAAGGGGTCATAGATAGCAGCTTCAGGGAATTAGTTACACCAAAGATTGGAGATAGGTGGGTAACTGTAAGAGGGACTGGGAAAAAACAGTCAGTGCAGGGATCCCCTGCGGTCGTTCCCCTGAGAAACAAGTATACCGCTTTGGATACTTGTGGGGGGGGGGACTTACCAGGGGTAAGCCATGGGGTACGGGCCTCTGGCACGGAGTCTGTCCCTGTTGCTCAGAAGGGAAGGGGGGAGAGGAGCAGAGCATTAGTAATTGGGGACTCTATAGTCAGGGGCACAGATAGGAGATTTTGTGGGAGCGTGAGAGACTCACGTTTGGTATGTTGCCTCCCAGGTGCAAGGGTACGTGATGTCTCGGATCGTGTTTTCCGGGTCCTTAGGGGGAGGGGGAGCAGCCCCAAGTCGTGGTCCACATTGGCACCAACGACATAGGTAGGAAAGGGGACAAGGATGTCACGCAGGCTTTCAGGGAGCTAGGATGGAAGCTCAGAACTAGAACAAACAGAGTTGTTATCTCTGGGTTGTTGCCCGTGCCACGTGATAGTGAGATGAGGAATAGGGAGAGAGAGCATTTAAACACGTGGCTACAGGGATGGTGCAGGCGGGAGGGATTCAGATTTTTGGATAACTGGGGCTCTTTCTGGGGAAGGTGGGACCTCTACAGACAGGATGGTCTACATCTGAACCTGAGGGGCACAAATATCCTGGGGGGGAGATTTGTTAGTGCTCTTTGGGGGGGTTTAAACTAATGCAGCAGGGGCATGGGAACCTGGATTGTAGTTTTAGGGTAAGGGAGAATGAGAGTATAGAGGTCAGGAGCACAGATTTGACGTCGCAGGAGGGGGCCAGTGTTCAGGTAGGTGGTTTGAAGTGTGTCTACTTCAATGCCAGGAGTATACGAAACAAGGTAGGGGAACTGGCAGCGTGGGTTGGTACCTGGGACTTCGATGTTGTGGCCATTTCGGAGACATGGATAGAGCAGGGACAGGAATGGATGTTGCAGGTTCCGGGGTTTAGGTGTTTTAGTAAGCTCAGAGAAGGAGGCAAAAGAGGGGGAGGTGTGGCGCTGCTAGTCAAGAGCAGTATTACGGTGGCGGAGAGGATGCTAGATGGGGACTCTTCTTCCGAGGTAGTATGGGCTGAAGTTAGAAACAGGAAAGGAGAGGTCACCCTGTTGGGAGTTTTTTATAGGCCTCCTAATAGTTCTAGGGATGTAGAGGAAAGGATGGCGAAGATGATTCTGGATATGAGCGAAAGTAACAGGGTAGTTATTATGGGAGACTTTAACTTTCCAAATATTGACTGGAAAAGATATAGTTCGAGTACAATAGATGGGTCGTTTTTTGTACAGTGTGTGCAGGAGGGTTTCCTGAAACAATATGTTGACAGGCCAACAAGAGGCGAGGCCACGTTGGATTTGGTTTTGGGTAATGAACCAGGCCAGGTGTTGGATTTGGAGGTAGGAGAGCACTTTGGGGACAGTGACCACAATTCGGTGACGTTTACGTTAATGATGGAAAGGGATAAGTATACACCGCAGGGCAAGAGTTATAGCTGGGGGAAGGGCAATTATGATGCCATTAGACGTGACTTGGGGGGGATAAGGTGGAGAAGTAGGCTGCAAGTGTTGGGCACACTGGATAAGTGGGGCTTGTTCAAGGATCAGCTACTGCGTGTTCTTGATAAGTATGTACCGGTCAGACAGGGAGGAAGGCGTCGAGCGAGGGAACCGTGGTTTACCAAGGAAGTGGAATCTCTTGTTAAGAGGAAGAAGGAGGCCTATGTGAAGATGAAGTGTGAAGTTTCGGTTGGGGCGATGGATAGTTACAAGGTAGCGAGGAAGGATCTAAAGAGAGAGCTAAGACGAGCAAGGAGGGGACATGAGAAGTATTTGGCAGGAAGGATCAAGGAAAACCCAAAAGCTTTCTATAGGTATGTCAGGAATAAGCGAATGACTAGGGAAAGAGTAGGACCAGTCAAGGACAGGGATGGGAAATTGTGTGTGGAGTCTGAAGAGGTAGGCGAGATACTAAATGAATATTTTTCGTCAGTATTCACTCAGGAAAAAGATAATGTTGTGGAGGAGAATGCTGAGCCCCAGGCTAATAGAATAGATGGCATTGAGGTACGTAGGGAAGAGGTGTTGGCAATTCTGGACAGGCTGAAAATAGATAAGTCCCCGGGACCTGATGGGATTTATCCTAGGATTCTCTGGGAGGCCAGGGAAGAGATTGCTGGACCTTTGGCTTTGATTTTTATGTCATCATTGGCTACAGGAATAGTGCCAGAGGACTGGAGGACAGCAAATGTGGTCCCTTTGTTCAAAAAGGGGAGCAGAGACAACCCCGGCAACTATAGACCGGTGAGCCTCACGTCTGTAGTGGGTAAAGTCTTGGAGGGGATTATAAGAGACAAGATTTATAATCATCTAGATAGGAATAATATGATCAGGGATAGTCAGCATGGCTTTGTGAAGGGTAGTTCATGCCTCACAAACCTTATTGAGTTCTTTGAGAAGGTGACTGAACAGGTAGACGAGGGTAGAGCAGTTGATGTGGTGTATATGGATTTCAGCAAAGCGTTTGATAAGGTTCCCCACGGTAGGCTATTGCAAAAAATACGGAGGCTGGGGATTGAGGGTGATTTAGAGATGTGGATCAGAAATTGGCTAGCTGAAAGAAGACAGAGGGTGGTGGTTGATGGGAAATATTCAGAATGGAGTACAGTCACAAGTGGAGTACCACAAGGATCTGTTCTGGGGCCGTTGCTGTTTGTCATTTTTATCAATGACCTAGAGGAAGGCGCAGAAGGGTGGGTGAGTAAATTTGCAGACGATACTAAAGTCGGTGGTGTTGTCGATAGTGTGGAAGGATGTAGCAGGTTACAGAGGGATATAGATAAGCTGCAGAGCTGGGCTGAGAGGTGGCAAATGGAGTTTAATGTAGAGAAGTGCGAGGTGATTCACTTTGGAAGGAATAACAGGAATGCGGAATATTTGGCTAATGGTAAAGTTCTTGAAAGTGTGGATGAGCAGAGGGATCTAGGTGTCCATGTACATAGATCCCTGAAAGTTGCCACCCAGGTTGATAGGGTTGTGAAGAAGGCCTATGGAGTGTTGGCCTTTATTGGTAGAGGGATTGAGTTCCGGAGTCGGGAGGTCATGTTGCAGCTGTACAGAACTCTGGTACGGCCGCATTTGGAGTATTGCGTACAGTTCTGGTCACCGCATTATAGGAAGGACGTGGAGGCTTTGGAGCGGGTGCAGAGGAGATTTACCAGGATGTTGCCTGGTATGGAGGGAAAATCTTATGAGGAAAGGCTGATGGACTTGAGGTTGTTTTCGTTGGAGAGAAGAAGGTTAAGAGGAGACTTAATAGAGGCATACAAAATGATCAGGGGGTTGGATAGGGTGGACAGTGAGAGCCTTCTCCCGCGGATGGATATGGCTGGCATGAGGGGACATAACTTTAAACTGAGGGGTAATAGATATAGGACAGAGGTCAGAGGTAGGTTCTTTACGCAAAGAGTAGTGAGGCCGTGGAATGCCTTACCTGCTACAGTAGTGAACTCGCCAACATTGAGGGCATTTAAAAGTTTATTGGATAAACATATGGATGATAATGGCATAGTGTAGGTTAGATGGCTTTTGTTTCGGTGCAACATCGTGGGCCGAAGGGCCTGTACTGCGCTGTATTGTTCTATGTTCTATGTTCTATTCATATATTTGTCAAGATGCCCCTTAAATGTCCCTATCATCCCTGCTTCCACTACCTCCTCCGGTAGTGAGTTCCAGGCACCCACTACCCTCTGCGTAAAAAACTTGCTTCGTACATCTACTCTAAACCTTGCCCCTCTCACCTTAAACCTATGCCCCCTAGTAATTGACCCCTCTACCCTGGGGAAAAGCCTCTGACTATCCACTCTGTCTCTGCCCCTCATAATTTTGTATACCTCTATCAGGTCGCCCCTCAACCTCCTTCGTTCCAGTGAGAACAAACCGAGTTTATTCAACCGCTCCTCATAGCTTATGCCCTCCATACCAGGCAACATTCTGGTAAATCTCTTCTGCACCCTCTCTAAAGCCTCCACATCCTTCTGGTAGTGTGGCGACCAGAATTGAACACTATACTCCAAGTGTGGCCTAACTAAGGTTCTATACAGCTGCAACATGACTTGCCAATTCTTATACTCAATGCCCCGGCCAATGAAGGCAAGCATGCCGTATGCCTTCTTGACTACCTTCTCCACCTGTGTTGCCCCTTTCAATGACCTGTGGACCTGTACTCCTAGATCTCTTTGACTTTCAATACTCTTGAGGGTTCTACCATTCACTGTATATTCCCTACCTGCATTAGCCCTTCCAAAATGGCAAACCGAAAGACTGCTGGGAAAAGCAGCCAAGAAGACACAAGCAGGCAGCTGCAGACAGGTTTGCATATTCAGCTCTGGGAACGTAGCCCAGATCGATACTCAGGGCTATCAACAGCCCATCAATCCAGATATCCGCAGTTGCATTCAGGACTGTTTACACCTAATCAACTCAGACATCCACAGTTAAATCGGCTATCCCCGGGAACAATTGCAACATATTAGCAATTGAATACCGGGCCAGACCTATCGGCGCCTGCAGTGGCCGAAACAAAGACAGGTGAGCGACCACCCCCCCGATCGAGGAATCGCCTCACCATTGGACACATCGACCCCAGAGATCGGGGACAGAATCCAATCACTTGGGACTCAGGGTCAAGGGCCGCCCCGGGAGGCGGGAAGCCCCTGGGCCCTATAAAAGTGAAGGTCCAAGTTCAGATCTCTCTCTCTCTCCTCTTCGCCTGCTCGAAACCTTCGCAAGACCAGCCACCGGCAAGTGTAAGTTTGAATCCAACGATCGCTATCCGGTAAAGACACCTAGCCACCGACCTGTAGCAGCCTTTTGAATCCCGCGGGCCAGATCTGATTGGACAAGCCATTTGTTTCCCTGACCTGGTGGGCTCTTCCTAAGTTAAGTATTGGCCAGCAGTGATAGGTTTATTATATAGAAAGTAGTATTAGGGTATTAATATTGCTTGTTGTATATAATAAATGACCGTTGTTTTAATCCTTACTAAGCGGTGTGCTGTGTTATTAATCATAACCTGAACTTGAACCACGTGGCGGTATCATAAAGATACCTGGTGACTCATGAGCAAAGGTGACCTAAACAGAGCAAATAGACTAAAGCTAGAAAGAGCAACACCAGCCCCGTACGACAAGTTTAGAAACGCGATCACCACACACGACGGTGTGATTTTAAAGGATGACATTTATATAGTTCCCAGCCAGGACAGGAACCAGATCATTTGTCAGTTCCATGACAATCATGGACACCAAGGAATTGAACCCACCCTAGCTTTGCTGGTGGCCTGATTTAAAAATCGATGTCACACACTACGTAGAGAATTGTTTAATCTGTGCCCACAACAATCTGGACAACAATATGCTAAAAAGGCTCAACTTAGCCATGCCCACCCCGTTAATGGACCCTGGACAAATCTCCAGATAGATTATACAGGACCCCTACCCCCGTGCAGAAATGGTTACAAGTATGTGTCGGTGATCATAGGCACCTTCACAAAATGGGTGGAAGCATTTCCGTCAAGAGCTAATACGGCCAAGACCACGGCTAAAATCTTAACACACCACATCTTTACAAGATGGGGCCTCCCACGCAGTATAGAGTCCGACCAAGGCTCCCATTTCACCGGACGTGTATTGAAAAACATCCTCACGATTTTCGGAATTACACAAAAGTTCCATATCGCATACCACCCCCAGTCAAGTGGTATTGTAGAATGAATGAATAGGACATTGAAAGCCACCCTCAGGAAAATGGTTCAGCAAAATAATAGCACCTGGGATTCAGTACTCCCATTTGCTTTGATGTTTTTAAGAAACACGGTATCTACACCCACAGGTTTCAACCCCCACACCCTCATGACCGGACGCCCCATGAAAGGCACTGAGTATTTACTAGGACTGGATTTGGCCAGCCCCCACACATGAAAACGCGGTCACACAACTAGTACAGAACATAAAGGCAGCCCAACTCGCCGCAGTAGTGAGACTTGGAACCAGGAAGAAACAGAGCAAGGCCTGTTTTGACAAAACAGTACACGCCACTGAGTTTACAGTAGGGCAATAAGTTATGCTTTCCCTTTACAGCTGGAGCTTGTTAATTAGTTAATTGGATTAGGCCAGTTTTTCAGAGGCTAGATTCACAGTATAAAAGTGATCCCCTACAGTGCAGACTTTGTTTGCACTGAATGCTGAATTTGGTGCTTTTTGAGTGCGATAGTGAGAGTTTGGTGACCGAGGGAGTTAGGTGAGGAGGGAGTAAGGTGCTCCTTTCATTTTGTTTCCGACATTTCCGCAAAGAGAGCCAGGAGTTTACAGGAAGTGTAGCTGACTGGGAGCAGAGTCGGAGGGCGGAGATCTAGTTAGTCCACACAGCAGCTATATTCTGGAAGGTAAGAGGGGATGGAGGCTAGGCCAGTTACATGCTCCTCCTGTAGGATGTGGGTGGTGAGGGATACCACCGGTGTCCCCACTGTCTATACCTGCGGGAAGTGCACCCAACTTCAGCTCCTCAAAGACCGTGTTAGGGAACTGGAGCTGAAGCTGGATGAACTTCGGATCATCCGGGAGGCAGAGGGGGTGATTGAGAAGAGTTACAGGGAGGTAACCACACCCAAGGTACAGGACAAGAATAGCTGGGTTACAGTCAGGGGGAAAAAAACAAACAGGCAGACAGTGCAGGGATCCCTCGTGGCCGTTCCCCTTCAAAACAAGTATACCGTTTTGGATGCTGTTGGGGGGGATGACCTACCGGGGGAAGGCCCTAGCGGCCAGGTCTCTGGCACTGAGTCTGGCTCTGGGGCTCAGAAGGGAAGGGGGGAGAATAGAAAAGCAATAGTTGTAGGAGATTCAATGGTTAGGGGAATAGATAGGAGATTCTGTGGTCGCGAGCGAGACTCCCGGAAGGTATGTTGCCTCCCGGGTGCCAGGGCCAGGGATGTCTCGGATCGTGTCTTCAGGATCCTTAAGGGGGAGGGGGAGCAGCCAGAAGTCGTGGTGCACATTGGTACCAACGACATAGGTAGGAAAAGGGGTGTGGAGGTAATAAACAAGTTTAGGGAGTTAGGCTGGAAGTTGAAAGCCAGGACAGACAGAGTTGTCATCTCTGGTTTGTTGCCGGTGCCACGTGATAGCGAGGTTAGGAATAGGGAGAGAGTGCAGTTGAACACGTGGCTGCAGGAATGGTGTAGGAGGGAGGGCTTCAGGTATTTGGATAATTGGAGCGCATTCTGGGGAAGGTGGGACCTGTACAAGCAGGACGGGTTGCATCTGAACCAGAGGGGCACCAATATCCTGGGAGGGAGGTTTGCTAGTACTCTTCGGGAGGGTTTAAACTAATTTGGCAGGGGAATGGGAACCGGATTTGTAGTCCAGCAACTAAGGTAGCCGATATTCAGGACGCCAAAGCATGTAATGAGGCAGTGGGGAAGGGAACACTGACAAAGGAGAGTATTTGCAGGCACGGAGATGGGTTGAAGTGTGTATACTTCAACGCAAGAAGCATCAGGAATAAGGTGGGTGAACTTAAGGCATGGATCGGTACTTGGGACTACGATGTGGTGGCCATCACGGAAACTTGGATAGAAGAGGGGCAGAAATGGTTGTTGGAGGTCCCTGGTTATAGATGTTTCAATAAGATTAGGGAGGGTGGTAAAATAGGTGGGGGGGTGGCATTATTAATTAGAGATAGTATAACAGCTGCAGAAAGGCAGTTTGAGGAGTATCACCCTATTGAGGTAGTATGGGTTGAAGTCAGAAATAGGAAAGGAGCAGTCACCTTGTTAGGAGTTTTCTATAGGCCCCCCAATAGTAGCAGAGATGTGGAGGAACAGATTGGGAAACAGATTTTGGAAAGATGCAGAAGTCATAGGGTAGTAGTCATGGGCGACTTTAACTTCCCAAATATTGAGTGGAAACTCTTTAGATCAAATAGTTTGGATGGGGTGGTGTTTGTGCAGTGTGTCCAGGAAGCTTTTCTAACACAGTATGTAGATTGTCCGACCAGAGGAGGGGCAATATTGGATTTAGTACTGGGTAATGAGCCAGGGCAAGTGATAGATTTGTTAGTGGGGGAGCATTTTGGAGATAGTGACCACAATTCTGTGACTTTCACTTTAGTAATGGAGGGATAGGTACGTGCAACAGGGCAAGGTTTACAATTGGGGGAAGGGTAAATACGATGTTGTCAGACAAGAATTGAAGTGCATAAGTTGGGAACATAGGCTGGCAGGGAAGGACACAAGTGAAATGTGGAACTTGTTCAAGGAACAGGTGCTACGTGTCCTTGATATGTATGTCCCTGTCAGGCAGGGAAGAGATGGTCGAGTGAGGGAACCATGGTTGACAAGAGAGGTTGAATGTCTTGTTAAGAGGAAAAAGGTGACTTATGTAAGGCTGAGGAAACAAGGTTCAGACAGGGCATTGGAGGGATACAAGATAGCCAGGAGGGAACTGAAGAAAGGGATTAGGAGAGCTAAGAGAGGGCATGAACAATCTTTGGCGGGTAGGATCAAGGAAAACCCCAAGGCCTTTTACACATATGTGAGAAATATGAGAATGACTAGAGCGAGGGTAGGTCCGATCAAGGACAGTAGCGGGAGATTGTGTATTGAGTCTGAAGAGATAGGAGAGGTCTTGAATGAGTACTTTTCTTCTGTATTTACAAATGAGAGGGGCGATATTGTTGGAGAGGACAGTGTGAAACAGATTGGTAAGCTCGAGGAAATACTTGTTAGGAAGGAAGATGTGTTGGGCATTTTGAAAAACTTGAGGATGGACAAGCCTGACGGGATATATCCAAGGATTCTATGGGAAGCAAGAGATGAAATTGCAGAGCCGTTGGCAATTATCTTTTCGTCCTCACTGTCAACAGGGGTGGTACCAGGGGATTGGAGAGTGGCGAATGTCGTGCCCCTGTTCAAAAAAGGAACTAGGGATAACCCTGGGAATTACAGGCCAGTTAGTCTTACTTCGGTGGTAGGCAAAGTAATGGAAAGGGTACTGAAGGATAGGATTTCTGAGCACCTGGAAAGACACTGCTTGATTAGGGATAGTCAGCACGGATTTGTGAGGGGTAGGTCTTGCCTTACAAATCTTATTGAATTCTTTGAGGAGGTGACCAAGCATGTGGATGAAGGTAAAGCAGTGGATGTAGTGTACATGGATTTTAGTAAGGCATTTGATAAAGTTCCCCATAGTAGGCTTCTGCACAAAGTAAGGAGGCATGGGATAGTGGGAAATTTGGCCAGTTGGATAACGAACTGGCTAACCGATAGAAGTCAGAGAGTGGTGGTGGATGGCAAATATTCAGCCTGGATCCCAGTTACCAGTGGTGTACCGCAGGGATCAGTTCTGGGTCCTCTGCTGTTTGTGATTTTCATTAATGACTTGGATGAGGGAGTTGAAGGGTGGGTCAGTAAATTTGCAGAAGATACGAAGATTGGTGGAGTTGTGGATAGTAAGGAGGGCTGTTGTCGGCTGCAAAGAGACATAGATAGGATGCAGAGCTGGGCTGAGAAGTGGCAGATGGAGTTTAACCCTGAAAAGTGTGAGGTTGTCCATTTTGGAAGGACAAATATGAATGCGGAATACAGGGTTAACGGTAGAGTTTGTGGCATTGTGGAGGAGCAGAGAGACCTTGGGGTCTATGTTCATACATCCTTGAAAGTTGCCACTCAAGTGGATAGAGCTGTGAAGAAGGCCTATGGTGTGCTCGCGTTCATTAACAGAGGGATTGAATTTAAGAACCGTGAGGTGATGATGCAGCTGTACAAAACTTTGGTAAGGCCACATTTGGAGTACTGTGTACAGTTCTGGTTGCCTCATTTTAGGAAGGATGTGGAAGCTCTGGAAAAGGTGCAAAGAAGATTTACCAGGATGTTGCCTGGAATGGAGAGTAGGTCTTACGAGGAAAGGTTGAGGGTGCTAGGCCTTTTCTCATTAGAGCGGAGAAGGATGAGGGGCGACTTGATTGAGGTTTATAAGATGATCAGGGGAATAGATAGAGTAGACAGTCAGAGACTTTTTCCCCAGGTGGAACACACCATTACAAGGGGACATAAATTTAAGGTGAAAGGTGGAAGATATAGGAGGGATATCAGAGGTAGGTTCTTTACCCAGAGAGTAGTGGGGGCATGGAATGCACTGCCTGTGGAAGTAGTTGAGTCGGAAACATTAGGGACCTTCAAGCAGCTGTTGGATAGGTACATGGATTACGGCAAAATGATATAGTGTAGATTTATCTGTTCTTAAGGGCAGTACGGTAGCATTGTGGATAGCACAATTGCTTCACAGATCCATGGTCCCAGGTTCGATTCCAGCTTGGGTCATTGTCTGTGCGGAGTCTGCACGTCCTCCCCGTGTCTGCGTGGGTTTCCTCCGGGTGCTCCGGTTTCCTCCCACAGTCCAAAGATGTGCGGGTTAGGTGAATTGGCCAATGATAAATTGCCCTTAATGTCCAAATTGCCCTTGGTGTTGGGTGGAGGTGTTGAGTTTGGGTAGGGTGCTCTTTCCAAGAGCTGGTGCAGACTCAAAGGGCCGAATGGCCTCCTTCTGCACTGTAAATTCAATGATAATCTATGATTAATCTAGGACAAAGGTTCGGCACAACATCGTGGGCCGAAGGGCCTGTTCTGTGCTGTATTTTCTATGTTCTATGTTCTATGTTTACAACCCCAGTTCATTCCTCTCCCCAAAATTTTCCGGTCCGTACTCCATTTCGGACAAAGTCAGCCCCTCAGTATACAAAATAACTATCCCAATGGTAAGTCTGCGTGGTTTCATATAAACCAGCTCAAGGCTTATGGCTCACAGAATAACCACACACACCACATCCTGCTTGCAGCAGCAGACGATCACGCCCCGCCCACAGATGACGTATTCCTACCCTCCCCCAACCACTCCAGCCCCCCCTCAGACACGACTTCAACTCCACCCCCAGAAGCACGACTCCACCTCTCCCTTCCCTCAACCGACAGCGACAGTGATAGCGATCAAGATGACGACAGCCACAACACACCACGATACGACTACACCCCTGCACCAGGCCCCACTCCCAGTGAATCTGAGCATGATTCTACCGACCCATTTGAAATCACTTACATCAAAGCCCCTGACCCAGACCCACCGCCCAACGATTACGGATTGAAGCATAGTAGCTCCAACCTCGACACACGATTCTGGCACCGAGACAATTCGTTCAGGCTCATCCGGAATGATGAGATGGACCCCAATTCGCCCCAAGCAGCTTTAGCACGGTCACTACAGACAAGAGTTTGGCAGCCGGGAGAAGATGATGACTTAGAGTCTGACTCCCACCAAACGAATCCCTTTGCGACCCTGTTCGGTATTGAGCAGTGAGGTGTCCAGATGATGGAGAAAAAAAGGAACCGATGGAGAGATACGGTGTCCTTTCTGATGGAACCTGCACCATGTTTGTTGAATGTTTGTTCGTTAGTGCAAACGTTACGTGTTGTTTGTAAACTCGAAAGTTTCACGCCCCCACGTTACCACTCCTTTAACGCCCCCTGGCTGTTAATGGAACAAGTTTGTCCCCAGACAATAGTTCAGAGGAACTAGTTTGTCGCCAGAAACCTGTTAAAGGTACAAGGGGCTGTTTAGCACAGGGCTAAATCGCTGGCTTTGAAAGCAGACCAAGGCAGGCCAGCAGCACGGTTCAATTCCCGTAACATTCGCCGGAATGTTGCGACTAGGGGCTTTTCACAGTAACTTCATTTGAAGCCTACTTGTGACAATAAGCGATTTTCAGTTTGTCCCCAGACAATAGTGCAGAGGAACTAGTCTGTCTACAGAACCCGACTCATAGTTGCTCTCCTAATTCGAGAGGCAGCCCCCCATGACGACCACTTACTTACCCGTTCTTGCCGGTTCCTCAGGCAGTGGAGAAACGGCAATGGTCCCCACCCTGCCTGAGGACCCCCCTCTGGTCAGCTACGGTCGGATAGAGCACATACACAAGAACATAAGAACTAGGAGCAGGAGTAGGCCATCTGGCCCCTCGAGCCTGCTCCACCATTCAATGAGATCATGGCTGATCTTTTGTGGGCTCAGCTCCACTTTCCGGCCCGAACACCATAACCCTTAATCCCTTTATTCTTCAAAAAACTATCTATCTTTATCTTAAAAACATTTAATGAAGGAGCCTCTACTGCTTCACTGGGCAAGGAATTCCATAGATTCACAACCCTTTGGGTGAAGAAGTTCCTCCTAAACTCAGTCCTAAATCTACTTCCCCTTATTTTGAGACTATGCCCCCTAGTTCTGCTTTCACCCGCCAGTGGAAACAACCTGCCCGCATCTATCCTATCTATTCCCTTCATAATCTTATATGTTTCTATAAGATCCCCCCTCATCCTTCTAAATTCCAACGAGTACAGTCCCAGTCTACTCAACCTCTCCTCGTAATCCAATCCCTTCAGCTCTGGGATTAACCTAGTCAATCTCCTCTGCACACCCTCCAGTGCCAGTACGTCCTTTCTCAAGTAAGGAGATCAAAACTGAACACAATACTCCAGGTGTGGCCTCACTAACACCTTATACAAATGCAGCATAACCTCCCTAGTCTTAAACTCCATCCCTCTAGCAATGAAGGACAAAATTCCATTTGCCTTCTTTATCACCTGTTGCACCTGTAAACCAACGTTTTGCGACATTGCGGCATTGATCACCGTCCTACCCGGGGATTCTACCCATTTCTTACCCGCCGCAGCCCATACTCACCCCATTTTGGCTCGTTACGTTCAAAATTCTTTTGTTTGGTTTTGGCAACCCTTAGGTTGCTTCCCTATGCTATTTACATCCTCAAACACTGGGATTAGAAATCACACAGGCTGCGAGACGGCTCGCAGTACGGCAGTATTTTCTCAGATGTCTTGTCCAAATATTCGTTTTTTTTAAAACGAGGGAGTCACAGATGGTGACCAATTATAAAGGGAAATTGGCAGTAAAGGACAGACAGACAGATCTTCAGCAAATAATAACAGAAATTATGCTTGTGTTCACAGAACTCCAGAAACCCAGGAACCACAGAGGAAGACAAAGAGTTCCGACAAGGCTGAAGACAGCCTTCGTGTTCACATGGATCTTAGCGGGATCCCTTGAGTTGCGCGCGGACGCTACCCCTGACCCCTACCACACAAACCGTAAACGATTCTCACCCCTGTAATACACGGAACCCCGAGATAACTAGCCCAGCGACAGCTAGCAATACCCCGACCTGGTGTGATAAGTTTATCACCTGGTACTCACTCTCATATGTAGTCGAAGCACTCTTCGTGCTGGCAATACTTTACAGTGTCGTGCAAAAGTTTAGAGTCAGGATATGGCGAAACAAAGCATATCGCTCTCACACCCCGGTATACAGATTTAGGTCCCCCATTTTCGGATTTCACCAGACCCCCAAACCCATTGGGACGGATTAAAAAGCATCCATTTTGTTTAATGTATTCTATGGAATAAAGAGATGTAAACCTGTGTGTCTGACTGCCAGGCCAGAGAAATGTATGTGCTGCTCTTTTGTACAGTTTAAGAGGTATAGATTATTTTTGGATTGTTTAAATGAGGATAGTTTATTGAGAATAGTTAGAGGTTCCAGTTTTTTTATGTTTCTGTAATGCATGTATTAATGTCATAGCGCCCCGTAGAATTTTTTGATAATGAATGTATTTTAAATGGTTTAGGTAAAATTGTGTTGCATAGGATAGGAAGTGTAAGCATGGGTGCCCCGGGGATCAGAGGATGAAGACGCTATGGTAATGTGATCCTTCACGCTTCACGTCGAGGATCACAAGGAGGGTCTGCCATCTGGGATGGCCGCATCCCGATTACAAAATGGACACTTGCAAAGACTGCAGGGAAAATTGGACAATGCTAAGAAACAAGCAGTTGCAAGCCCTGTCTGTTGATTAGAACCTTAAACGCTCAGACAGGACAGAAACTACCAAACGATTTACATACTAATGAGCCATCTCCGGGGACAAAAGGGAAACATTTAGATACACAATGTTAGGACAGACTCCCCGGCGCCAGAAGAAGCTAAGACAAAGCTGACCGACAGTCACCAGGACACGCCCAGCGATCAGGGAACCACCCCTCTATTGGAGGAAAATCGATACCGATGATTGGGAATGACCCAATTAGTTGAGGCCAAGTTCAAGGCCCGCCCAAAAGAGCGCGAAGCCCTTTTGGGTATAAAAGACATCCCCCAAGGGAGAACGCCCTCCTTTGGCTTTGGCTCTCAGTGAAGAGAGAGACCAGCCTAGCAGCTCCAGCAGACCAAGTAAGTTCCAAATCAACGCACGCTACGAGATAGACGCTCCTAGTTGCTACCCTGTAAACACCTCAACCCAGCAGCCTCAAAACCGAGCAACGGCTATTGTTCCTCTGACGGAGTGGGCGCCCAAAGCTAAGTATAGGCCTTAGTAATAGTGGTTGTTTAGTTTGTAGAGCTTATGCATGAGTAGATTTGACTGTGTGTAAATAAATGAGCATTGCTTTTGAACTTACTAACTGGTGTATCAAGTCATTGATCAGTATTCGGTTCTGAACCTCGTGGCGGTGTCGAAAGATACCTGGCGACTCTTGTGCAAACGTGATTAAATAGAGCCAAATTAAGAACCAACCAAAAGTTAGCAATACCGGGAACGCCCCAAACTTCATCAACAGGCCCATGACCCTCTCCATGCTCTCCAGCAGGTCCGAAACATGCGATAGGAGGTGGTCCACATTTAGCGACACCCAGTGCTCCCTCCGCCCCCTCGTAATCCCTGCGCCACTCTGCCGATCCCCTAAAAACCATTGCAAGAGGCATTACAGCCAGTGCAAACAGCAGCGGCGACTGCGAGCACCCGTGCCATGTTCCTTTGTGCAGTTCAAAGTTCCGTGAACCCATGTCATTGATCCGCCCACTCACCATTGGTGCCACATATAAGCGCACCATGCCTCAAACGTTGGCCCAAACCCGAACCTTCCCAGGACCTCAAACTGGTACCGCCACTCCACCCGGTCGAATGCCTTCTCCGCGTCCATGGACATCACTACCTCCGGCACCTGGGCCCTCGATGGGGTCATGATCATGTTTAACAACCGTCTCATATTACTAGAAAGCTGCCTGCCCTTTCAAAAGCCGGTTTAGTCCTCCGCAACCAACCCCGGGACACAACCTTCCATCCTTCCCGCCACCAACTTAGCCAGTACTTTCACATCCTATTTAACAGGGATATGGGCCTACACAACCCACATTCCAATGGGACCGTCCCTTTTTCTGGTATTAATGTGATCGTTGCCTGCGTCGTCGAATCCGGCAGCACTCCCTTCTCCATTGCCTCATTAAACACCCCCAAGTGATGTGGTGCCAGGTCCTTCGCAAATTCCTTATAGAATTCTGCCGGGTAACCATCAGGTCCCAGGGCCTTCCCCGACTTCATAGCCCTAATACTGTTGAATATCTCCCTCAGCCCCAGGGCTCCTCTAGCGCCTGCCTCTTCCCTTCCTCTAACTGTGGAAACTCCAGTTCGTCTAAGAACCTTCCCATGTCTCCCTCTTCACCCCATGTGTCCACCCTGTACAGCACCTGAGAATAATCCCTAAATAGCTTGTTTATCTTCCCCGGCTCCAACACCACATCCCCTGCTCCAGTCTGTTACTTCAATATTCCCCTGGACGCGGCCTGCCTCCGTAGCTGATGTGCTAACATTCCACTCGCCTTCTCCTCGTGTTCGTACTGTACCCACTTTGTCGTACGCAGCTGTCCTACTGCCATCCCCGTCATCAACCTATCAAATTGCCCCTGTAATTTTTTCCTCGTCGCCAATCCCATCGTGGTGGGGGCGCCCTCGAGTACTCCCTATCGACCTCCACTATCTCGTTCATATCCCGCCCTCCCTTCCCTATCTGCATGTGCCTTGAAGTGACCTGTATGCTCTGTCGAGCTCTGGGGGTTTGGGGAAACTGTCTCTCCCGACTAAGTTGCCCAACATTTGGGCGACATAGTCGGCCGGGTCTTTGCCCTCAATGTCTACCGGCGGGCCCACGATCCTGATGTTTTGTCGTCGGGACCCGTTCTCCTAGTCTTCGGCTTTTCCCCTTAGGCTCCCCTGGGCCGCCACCAACCTTTTTACCTCCGTCTACAGAGCGACGGTTCTGTCGCTCTGGTCTATCGAGGCCTATTCCAGGTCGAGGATCGTCCTCTCCTGAGTTGCCACTTTTTTCCCCAGCCCATCGATTGCCTTCTACATGGTGCCCAATGCCTCCCCTATCACCACCTTGATCGACTCCTAGATCTCTATCCTGATCGCCTCCTTCATGGCGGTCAGCTCCTTCATCAGGAAGCTCTTCCATCCAACTCCAGGTGTGTGTGTGTGTGTGTGTGTGTGGGGGAGGGGTCCCTTCGCCTCGTGGGTCCGCTTTCCCATCAGCCTGCTGGTCGCAGCTCTTTCCGCCGCTTCTGCCATCTCTTTGGCACCTTGAGTTCCTGTTCGCTGGCATCTTTCGTTACCTTCCTTTAATTGTTGAGGGATTTTTTTTTTCTTTGAAATTTGGACAAAGTACATTTTTCTGTCCTGATTCGGAGGAGAGGCAAATGATCAGCACATCACCGTCACCGGAAGCCCATCTTCATTGTTTTCTTTGATTTATTCTCAGCTCAATCTATCTATACCTTTCTGCACCTGATCAGTCTAGCATTAGGCTAAGATGATGTTCCCTCACATGTCAAATCAGAAGGCAAAAAATGCTTGGATGAGGGATTCAGCAGCAGTTGAGCTGATGCAGCAGTTGGGCAATGTTATGGAGGAGCAAATAATGAAATGAAAATTGCTTATTGTCACAAGTAGGCTTCAATGAAGTTACTGTGAAAAGCCCCTGTTCGCCACATTCCGGCACCTGTTCGGGGAGGCTGGTACGGGAATTGAACCGTGCTGCTGGCCTGCTTTAAAAGCCAGCTCTTTAGCCCTGTGCTAAACCAGCCCTTCTAATTGACCTAGATGTGCGATTGGAAACTTATGCATAACTTTAAAACATTCCAGCGTGGCTTGCTAAACATATAAATAAAAAGCTAGAAATACAGGTATGATAGCAACGTCATTATGTTACTGAACCAAGGCAGTGAGGGAATATACAAGTCCCAAAAGATGTGCTGTTAGGTAATTTGGACATTCTGAATTCTCCCTCTGTGTACCTGAACAGGCGCCGGAATGTGGCGACTTGGGGCTTTTCACAGTAACTTCATTGCAATGTTAATGTAAGCATACTTGTGATACCAACAAAGGTTATTATATATATACACTATATAACAACCCATTTGCTCACTAAGATCCTTAAGGAAACAAACGTCCTGTCTTTTCCTGGTCTGACTTATATATGACCCCAAACTCATCGCAATGTGGTTAAGTCATAGCTACTTGCTGAAATGACCTAGAAAAGCTACTCAGTTGAATTCAAGAAGGGGACTCACCACTGCTTTCGCAAGAGCAATTAAGAATGGGCAATAAATGCTGACCATAACAGTGATGTCCACATCCTGTGAAACGCAGAGGACAAATTCCCAGGTGGACAGTATTTTGCAGTTCACAAGTACAGACAGAATCTATTATTAAAATGTATTAAATATTTATGACCAAAATGAATAATGCAAAAACTTATGGAAGGATGTTGATATGTCACAAAAGAAAGTGTGTATGAATATTTCAGTCTGATTGCTATGTTAAAAAGCAGTAAAAAACATCAGGTTGCTGAAAATGAAAGTGAAAATAGCTAGCATTGAAAACAGAAGATTAGGCAAAATAAGCAAAGAGAGAAATGCCCAGAGGATGAAGTCTTTAACAAGGGACCAACAGGGCAGCACGGTGGCACAATGGGTTAGCACTGCTGCCTCACGGCGCCGAGGTCCCAGGTTCGATCCTGGCTCTGGGTCACTGTCCGTGTGGAGTTTGCACATTCTCCCAGATGTGCAGGGTAGGTGGATTGGCCACGCTAAATTGCCCCTGAATTGGAAAAAATGAATTGGGGACTCTAAATTTTTTTTTTTTTAAAAACAAGGGACCAACAGCTTCTTTGTATACTGTGACTGTGACCATCAACAGCTTTAATTTATCACAAAGTATTATAGTCTTCTAGCAACATTGCTCATTTCATAAGACTCTATAAAGTTCAATCGCAAGTATTAGTTTGCGACTTTTATGTTTTTGCATTATTTATTTCAGTCGTAACACATTTAATACATTTCAATTATGT
This sequence comes from Scyliorhinus torazame, assembly GCF_047496885.1. Taxonomy (NCBI): domain Eukaryota; kingdom Metazoa; phylum Chordata; class Chondrichthyes; order Carcharhiniformes; family Scyliorhinidae; genus Scyliorhinus; species Scyliorhinus torazame. Next base: position 5,161,118 of record NC_092707.1, on the reverse strand, counting down.
ATTCTGGTTGCATTTTGAGCAGACAATACCATGCATTTGGAGATTTATAATGTACCTTTTGAACTGTATGTTTAATGAATTCCAACATGACTTGAAGTTCGAGATCCTCCTGTTTGCATTACATTCTTCAGTTCATGTTTAATTCAGTTTTGACAGCAGCAGAGATCCATCCGGAGGCTGATCCTGAAGCAGAGATGTGTCATACCCACATGACAGACACATTAATGCTGAACGGGTTTAAACCTACATAAATAAAGTCACTGGGACAAATCTGAAGTTTAAAAAAATGCATTATTTTTTCAGCTCCAAAGTCAAAGCGCAGAATGGACAGGACAAGCCCTTAATCCAACTCGTTGCTTGCTCCAAAATCCAAGTCAAATTCAAATTGAATTCAATTCATGATGCCCACAAAAGGGACATACTGGATCCAAGCTGACAAGAACACCTGATCACGCGCTCAATCTTAGCCAAAAGGCCAAGAAACAAATCTGAAGTTAAAACAAGGCCTTAAAACTTTGCTCTTTGTGCAACGAGCGGTACATAGTCCCACAAGCACCCCAAAGCCCAGCATCTCCCGAGTCCAGGAAATTCAGTGCTAGCTGAGTTTTCATTTCCTAATCATTGGCTGCCTTGTTTGAATTTTGTTGGCCTGAGATTTGAAAGAGCTGTTCTTTGTGCTCTTTGGTAGTTCCATTCGCAGCAACAAAAAATTAATATGAACACTGACTTAATGTTGATTGAGAATCCAGAGTAGCCAAAAAGCTTAAATGGCTCTTTCCCCTCCCCCTGCCACTTCCCAATCTTTTTGCCACCCCACGAACATAACCCACAGATGATTTATTGTCATATGTAGCGAGGTACAGTGAAAAATATTGTTCTGAGCACAGTCCGGGATTGGGCCTGGGTCCAAGTTGAACTTTACGAGTCTGGTGGGCAGGGTCAAGGTGGGACAGTCTCCCCCTATCGTTAGCAGGTCGGGTGCAAGTGGTTAAGATGAACATTTTGCCGTGGTTTTAATTTTTATTTCAGTGCTTTCCGGTCTTGTTGCCAAAATCCTTTTTTATGGGGTGAATAGGTTGGTTCTGTTGTTTGTGTTGGCAGGTAAGGTGGCAAGGATTAGCAGGTTGGTACTTCAGAGGAGGCGACAGTTGGGGGGCTTGGCCCTTAAACCTGTTACACTATTATTGGGTGGCAAACGTGGAGAAGGTACGGGGCTGGAGCAGGGAGATGGAGGCTTTGTGGGTCAGGATGGAGGCAGGCTCTTGTAAGGTGTCGGGGTAGCAGGCGCTGGCAACGCGCCATTCCCGTTTGCCCCAGAGAAGTTCTTGGTGAGCCATGTGGTGGTTGCCACGTTGAAAACATGGAGCACTTTACATTGGGGGCGGGGTTGACGTTGATGCTGATCCGAGTAAACCGCGTTTAAAAAAAATATATAATATAATAATCTTTATTCCAACAGGTAGGCTAGCATTAACACTGCAATGTAGTTACTGTGAAAAGCCGCTAGTCGCCACATTCCGGCTCCATGTTCGGGTACACAGAGGGAGAATTCAGAATGTCCAAATGATCTAACAGCACGTCTTTCGGGACTCGTGTAATGAAACCGGAGCACCCGGAGGAAACCCACGCAGACACAGGGAGAACACAGGGTTTGAGCCAGGGAGGTTCGATACGAGGTTTCGGGGATATTATTAAAAACTCTGGGTTAAAACACATGCATGCAGTGTGTCTGCTAAAGCTGCAATTAAGGTGTTGTAAAGTGAGGTAATTACTGATCCTAACATTTACGTATTTACTTACAGATGGATAATGGAATATTGTTTATATTTGGACAGTTCTCTGGGGTGTAGATAATTTGAGGGATGATATTGGTCCGAGCTAAACAGATCATGGGACACCTTAGTGGGATACAGATGATATAATTAATGGGAGAAGCCAGGTCTGTCTGTAGTTTTGCCATAGGATTTTAGTCTGACAAGACAAAAGGATTTTCAGGTTGTTCCTGAAAGGGTCTCTCTCCAAAGTCTCTAAACAGAGGACAGCAAGTAAACCTATTTTGTTAACTTTGTAAGTGACATTTGAACTGTATTGGGGTTGCTTGTTTGGAATATTTATAGTGAAGGTGTAGGGCATAAGTTAAAGAACAAAGAAAAGTATAGCACAGGAACAGGCCCTTCGGCCCTCCAAGCCTGCGCCGACCATGCTGCCCGTCTAAACTAAAATCTTCTACACCTCTGGGGTCCGTATCCCTCTATTCCCATCCTATTCATATATTTGTCAAAATGCCTCTTAAATGTCACTATCGTCCCTGCTTCCACCACCTCCTCCGGTAGCGAGTTCCAGACACCCACTACCCTCTGTGTATAAAACTTGCCTCATACATCTACTCTAAACCTTGCCCCTCTCACCTTAAACCTATGCCCCCTAGTAATTGACCCCTCTACCCTGGGGAAAAGCCTCTGACTATCCACTCTGTCTATGCCCCTCATAATTTTGTAGACCTCTCTCAGGTCGCCCCTCAACCTCCTTCATTCCAGTGAGAACAAACCAAGTTTATTCAACGTCTCCTCATAGCTAATGCCCTCCATAACCAGGCAACATTCTGGTAAATCTCTTCTGCATCCTCTCTAAAGCCTCCACATCCTTCTAGTAGTGTGGCGACCAGAATTGAACAATATACTCCAAGTGTGGCCTAACTAAGGTTCTATACAGCTGCAACATGACTTGCCAATTTTTATACTCAATTCCCTGGTCAATGAAGGCAAGCATGCCGTATGCCTTCTTGACTACCTTCTCCACCTGTGTTACCCCTTTCAGTGACCTGTGGACCTGTACACCTAGATCTCTCTGACTGTCAATACTCTTGAGGGTTCTACCATTCACTGTATATTCCCTACCTGCATTAGACCTTCCAAAATGCATTATCTCACATTTGATTAAACTCCATCTGCCATCTCTCCGCCCAAGTCTCCAAACTATCTAAATCCTGCTGTATCCTCTGATAGTCCTCATCGCTATCCACAATTCCACCAACCTTTGTGTCGTCCGCAAACTTACTAATCAGACCGGTTACATTTTCATCCAAATCATTTATATATACTACGACCAGCAAAGGTCCCAGCACTGATCCCTGCGGAACACCACTAGTCACAGCCCTCCAATCAGAAAAGCACCCTTCCATTGCTACTCTCTGCCTTCTATGACCTAGCCAGTTCTGTATCCAATCTCATAGAAACTTATAAAACTCTAACAGAATTAGCCAGGGTAGATTCAGAAAGAATGTTCCCAATGGTATGGAAGTCCGGAACTAGGGGTCATAGTTTGAGGATAAGGGGGAAACCTTTTAGGACTGAGGTGAGGAAAAATTTCTTCACCCAGAGAGTGGTAAATCTGTGGATTCACTACCACAAAAAATAATTGAGGCCAAAACGTTGTTCAATTTCCAGAAGGAGTTAGGTGTGGCTCTTGGGGCTAAAGGGATATGGGGAAAGGCGGGATCAGGGTATTGAACTTGATGATCAGCCATGATCATAATAAATGGCGGAACAGGTTCGATGGGCAGAATGGTCTCCTCCTGCTGCTATTTTGTATTTATGAAAGTTGCCACTCAGGTTGAGGGTTGTTAAGAAGGCGTACGGTGTGTTAGCTTTTATTGGTAGAGGGATGGAGTTTCGGAGCCATGAGGTCATGTTGCAGCTGTACAAAACTCTGGTGCGGCCGCATTTGGAGTATTGCGTGCAATTCTGGTCACTGCATTATAGGAAGGATGTGGAAGCATTGGAAAGGGTGCAGAGGAGATTTACCAGAATGTTGCCTGGTATGGAGGGAAGATCTTATGAGGGAAGGCTGAGGGACTTGAGGCTGTTTTTGTTAAAGAGAAGAAGGTTAAGAGGTGACTTAATTGAGGCATACAAGATGATCAGAGGATTGGATAGGGTGGACGGTGAGAGCCTTTTTCCTCGGATGGTGATGTCTAGCACGAGGGGACATAGCTTTGAATTGAGGGGAGATAGATATAAGACAGACGTCAGAGGTAGGTTCTTTACTCAGAGAGTAGTAAGGGTGTGGAATGCCCTGCCTGCAACAGTAGTGGACTCGCCAACACTAAGGGTATTCAAATGGTCATTGGATAGACATATGGATGATAAGGGAATAGTGTAAATGGGCTTTAGAGTGGTTTCACAGGTCGGCGCAACATCGAGGGCCGAAGGGCCTGTACTGCGCTGTAATGTTCTATGTTCTGTGTTCCCTCCCCTATCCCAATTTAACAACTACACTCAGTTATTAGGATTAACATAGATTACAAAAAACATCTTAATCAACAATGGTCTCATTAACACAAGGTCCCTTTCGGCTCACAAGACTTGCACAAAGACAATTTTCACTCTGAATCCAAGTTAGTATTTGTGGATTTCTCCTCAAAATCCCCCACTAATCTTTATTAGTGTCACAAGTAGGCTTACATTACACTGCAATGAAGTTACTGTGAAAGAATGACTGTCACAACAGGGGCGGCACAGTAGCACAAGTCGATAGCTCTGTGGCTTCACAGCGCCAGGGTCCCAGGTTCGATTCCCCGCTGGGTCACTGTCTGTGCGGAGTCTGCGCTTTCTCCCCGTGTCTGCGTGTGTTTCCTCCGGGTGCTCCGGTTTCCTCCCACAGTCCAAAGACGTGTAGCTTAGGTGGATTGGCCATGATAAATTGCCCTTCGTGACCAAAAAAGTTAGATGGGGATAGGGTGGAAGTGAGGGCTTAAGTGGGTCGATGCAGACTCGACGGGCCAAATGGCCTCCTTGTGCACTGTATGTTCTGTGTTGTTCCAAACCCCATTCCCCAAAACACGCTTTAAAACTACCTTTGTGTTCCGAACATTATCTCCTGCGATTTTGTACCCCACCCCCTCTCCATCCACCTTCATCGGCACCCACGAATATACCTATGAGTTGGCCATTCAATAGGATCAAAGCTGATCTAATTTTGGCCACAACTCCACATTTCGCCTATCCCCATTAACCTTCGACACCCTTGTTAGGCAAGAATCTATCTACCTTTACATTAAAATATATATTAACCCTGCATCCACTGCTCTCCGCGAAAGAAAGTTTCATGACTCTCAGAGAAAAAATGTCTTCTTATCTATCTGAAATGGGAGACCCTTTTAAACTATGTCCCCCTAGTTCTAGTCTCTCCCACAGGGGAAAACATCCCTTCAACATGCACCCTATCAAGTCCCCTCAGGATCTTATGTTTCAATAAGATCACTTTTCAACCTTCTAAACTCCAGTAGATACAGACCCAGCCTGTACAACCGCTCCTCACAAGATCTCCCCCCCCCCCCCCCGCCCCCTCCATCCCAGGCATTAGTCAAGTGAACGTTCTCTGAACTGCTTCTAACACCTTTCTATCCTTTCTTAAACAAGGAGCCCAAAAGTAAAATTCCTGCCAGTTTTACTTCTTAAATTATGCCCACCACTCTTCTCTAAACCCCTTCCAGAACATCAAAGTCCTTTTAAAGGGAGCATACCTTTCAAAAGGCATCTGATAAAGTCCCACAGAACAGGCTTGTCAGAAAAGTTGAAGGCTTGGAATAAAAAAGGGACAATTCAAAATTGACAGTGAAAGCATACAGAATGGAAGACGGTTTATTTATAGGGGGGGTGCCCCAGTGCTTGATATTGGTGCCATTGTTTATCTCGATCTATATCAATGACCTAGACTTCGGTGTGCAGGGTACAATTCCAAAAATTGTAGATGACACAAAACTTGGAAGAATTGTGAACTGTGAAGAGAATAGTGAGAGACTTCAAAAGGACACAGGCAGGCTGGTGGAATGGGTGGAAAAGAGGCAGAGGCAATTTTATGCAGACCTGGGAAGTTAATACATTTTGTTGGAAGAACAAGGAGTGGCAATATAAAATAAATAATACAATTCTAAAGGAGATGCAGGAACAGGGCGATCTGGGGGGGTTAATGTGCAAAATCATTGATTGGCAGGACAGGTTGAGAATACAGCAAACAAGGCTTTATAAATAAAGAGGCATAAAATACAAATGCAAGAATGTTATGGTGAACCTTTGTGAGTAATATATGTACAATTCTCAGCACCAGACTTCAGGAATGATATTAAGACATTGGAGAAGGTGCACAAAAGGTTTACTGGGATGAGAAACTTCAGTTTGGGGGAATAATAATCAAATAATAATAATCTTTATTATTGTCACAAGTAGGCTTACATTAACACCGCAATGAATTTACTGTGAAAAGCCCCTAGTTGCCACATTCCGGCGCCTGTTCGAGTACACTGAGGGGGAATTCAGAATGTCCAAATTACCTAACAGCATGTCTTTTGGGACTTGTGGGAGGAAACCGGAGCGCCCGGAGGAAACCCACGCAGACACAGGGAGAATGTGCAGACTCCGCACAAACAAGCCGGGAATCGAACCCGGGTCCCTGGTGCTGTGAAACAACAGTGCTAACCACTGTACTACCGGTGCTTTTCTGAATGGAAAGCTGTGACGACCAGTGTTCCGCAGGGATTAAACTGCTGAAGCTGGGTCTGCCCTGATTAGAGAAAATGGAGAGGAGATTCGATCGAGGTTTCCAAAATCGCAAGGGAGCTGGTTAGAGAAAATAAGGAGAAACGGTGTCTAATTGCGGCAGAAAGATCAAAAACCAGAGGACATAGATTTAAGGTGATTGGCAAAAGAGGCAACAGGAACATAAGGAAAAATATTTCTGATCAGTGGGTGGTTAGGATCTGGAATGCACTGCCTGAGAGTTTGATGGAGGTAGATTCAATCGTGGTGTTCAAAGGGGAATGGAATAATTATCCGAAGAGAAACAATTTGCATGGTTATGGAGAAAAGGCAGGGGAGTGGACAGAGAGCTGGCACAGACACAGCAGGTTCAATTACCTCTTTCTGTGCTCTTTATATTTACGATTCTAAACATTCAAATAGGGTCCATGAGCTGTGTCCTATCATTTAATTTACTTTATTGATAACTGTTGCACAGCAACTTGAAATTTTTGATACATTGTTTTCAAAATCCTAGTCATCCGGTTTTCACCTTTCATAAGGCGCCAAAACATACAGTATTGGATTGGATTTGTTTATTGTCACGTGTACCGAGGTACAGTGAAAAGTATTGTTCTGCTAGCAGCTCAACAGACTGTTAAGTACATGAAATGAAAATAAAATAGGGCAACACAAGGTACACAATGTAACTACATAAGCACCGGCATCGGATGAAGCATACAAAGATGTAGTGTTAATGAGGTCAGTCCATAAGAGGGTCATTTCGGAGTCTGGTAACAGTAAAGGTGTTAAGTAATAGGTTAAGAGACATTCCAATTAGTTGTCTAATTTATGTTAAGTATCCAATAATTGACACTAATATGTAAAGACCCTTCAGGTGGCCTGTGTGTCAGGTGATGTGATGTTAGAGTTTTGTGCAGAGTCTGTTAAAGTAAATTAAAGGTGTTTGTGAAAAGGAGCAGAACCTTTGACCCTTTATACAACAGCAGCTAAACGTTGAACAGATGGTAGCAGAGGATGGTTGCTGTGCAAATGTGAAGGGTTGAAAGATACAACTTTTCCAGACCAAACCAAGGAGTGAGTGAGAAAAACAATGATATATGGCTGAACCTAGGATAAAGATGGCCGGATATGACCATCCCCCCTAATTTTCTGAAAGGGGATCGTACGACCAATGGAGAAGCGCAGTAGTTATGTGGACTAAGGTAACTGCCTTGGGAAAGAGAAAACAAGGTATGGCATTGGCTTTTTCTCTACCTTATGACAGTAAAATCCGAAGCAAAGTGCTTTCTGAGCTGGAATTGGAAGAGTTAGACTCAGAAGGAGGTCTGGGGACTCTATTACGTTATATGGATAAGATTTATAAAAAGGATGACTTGTTAAGTGCGTATGAAGCATGGTCGGATTTTGATAGGTTCCGGAAAATAGAGGATTTCTCCATTGAAGACTATATAATGGAATTTGGCAGACTATATAAAAGGCTGCAGAAACACAACCTGGAATTTCCACAGTCTGTGTTGGCCTTTAAATTACTTGACTGTGCTAGAGTGAGCAACATGGATAGGCTCTTGGTTTTGACAGGAGTTCAGTTTGCGGATAAGGGTACCTTATTCAATCAGATGACAGAAGCTTTAAAAAAGTTTCAGGGGAAATATTCCATTCCGATGGCTCTGATGACCCAAATAGGTCAGTCTGCAATAAAGCAGAATATGGAAGTTACACTACTAACAGGATGGCCGAAATCGTATGGCTACGAACAGGTTCCACGACTATAGAAGGAGATCGGGACCCGGAAATTATGAAGACAGAAACCCAGTTAGAACCTACAATAGGAAGATGAACCCCAGAAATGCACGGGGTATGATAAATCTATGTTTTCGATGTGACTCTCAATACCATTATGCTTTCAACTGTCCAATGCGTTATAATAAGAGTGTTTGAAGCGACACATGACACGGAAGAGTCAAAAAAGGAAACAGATAGTGACCAGAAAGAAGGCATTATCCTATTAACAAGCCATCTTACACCGGTAATGAGGGTGTTGGTTGCAGAATCCTTCAATTGTGCTGTATTGGACAGTGGCTGCACATCTACTGTGTGTGGAATTGACTGGTTAAAATGTTACCCGGACTACTTGGGTGCTGAAAATCATAACAAGGTTAAGGAACTTGAAAGTTCCACAAGTTACAGGTTTGGGGATGATAAGACTCTGAAGTCGCTGAAAAGAGTGGTGATCCCTTGCAATATTGCCGGAGTGAGTCATTTCATTAGCACGGATGTTGTATCAAGTGAGATACTTTTGCTTCTGAGCAGACCGTCGATGAAGAAAGCACACATGAAACTAGATGTGGAACAGGATAAGGCAACAGTTTTTGGAAAGACCGTGGACTTACAATTTACACAGTCGGGACACTATTGTATTCCATTACTGACAAATAATATTTCAAGTACAGTTGTTCAGGGTGTGTTAATGGCAGTTGAAAATGGGATTTTAGCTGATAAAAAGCTTGTTGTATTAAAACTGCATAAGCAATTTGCGCATCTGTCTCCTCGGAGGCTGAAAAATGTATTAAAGGATGCAGGGGTAAGGGATCAAGACTATACTAAGCTGATAGAACAGGTTAATGATCGCTGTGACGTTTGTAGGAAGTACAGAAGGACACCAGCACGACCGATAGTAACCCTACCTTTGGCCAGGGATGTCGACGACATTGTGGCCATAGACCTTAAGATCTGGGATAAAGCCAATAATATATTTATTTTGCATTTTGTAGATTTAGCAACCAGATTTAGTCAATCAACGATTGTACGAAGTAAAGAAATGAGAGTAATTCTGGATCAAGTCATGGAAAAATGGATAGGGACAGGAATAGGCCCACCAGCAAAATTCCTTATGCACAATGGGGGAGAATTTGCTCATGATGAGTTTAGGGATATGTGTGAAAACGTGAATATCACAGTTAGGAATACGGCTGCGGAAAGCCTATTTAGTAATGGTGTGTGTGAAATTCAGGAACAATGACTTGTTCGATATTTGAATTTCTTTCTAGCAGTGATTTCATCTGGGTAACTTTACCAAACATACCATTAAACACTTTCAATTGAGGTGCAGATTGGACTTATCTTCGATTTTTAAAGCAACATAATAATATGTTAAAGATACCCTCCTAGAAACAAAGCAGTTGCTTTTTCAAATTCCTTTGGACATGTTGAATAAAGTACAGCAACTCTATATCTTCCAGGAGATATAGGCAACACTAATGTACATCTGGGGCTGACAGCCTTTTTATCGATACTGCACTGGTAGATTGTCCACGTCAATGACAACATTTCTTTTTCTCCTACAATCATCCCTGTTCAGTTCACAAAAATGGCTCCACCAATCTCAATAATTTAAAGAAAACTACATTCACTCTTTCAGTTTTTAAGGGACAACAAAGTACTGTAGACAACAAAACCTACTGTAGACTTGAACAAGGACAATATCTAAACCCAGTCTGGAAAGGCCCTTTAGGTTTGTGCCATCTACTACAAATGGTGATTTCTCTCCAGTGGCCCTACCCCCAGAAATGAATCATGTACAACTTCAGGTGAGGACAGGGTGAAAAACAAAGGGCTTTGGCAGTCATTTTCAAATCCTCTCTGTCCATAGGTGAGGTGCCAGAGGATTGATCACATTGTCCCATTATTAAAAAAAGGTTGGGATTGCCAGGAAATTATAGTCAGTCAGTCTAACCTCGGAGGCGGGGAAGTTTCTCAAGGGACAGAACACACCTGCACTTGGATAGACATGGATTAATCAGCATAGATTTGTTAGGGAAAGATCGTGTTTGACAAACTTAAGCAAATATTTTGAGCAGGTAGCCAGGAGTGTTGAGTGAGAGTAATGCATTTGAAGTGGTCAATAAAATAAAAATCTTAATAATTATCTTTATTGTCACAAGTAGGCTTACATTAACACTGCAATAAAGTTATTGTGAAAATCCCTTAGTTGCCAATTCCGGCACCTGTTCGGGGACATTGAGGGAGAATTCAGAATATCTAAATTACCGAACAGCACGTCTTTTGGGACTTGTGGGAGGAAACCGAAGCACCCGGAGGAAACCCACGCAGACACAGGGAAAACGTGCAGACTCTGCACAGACAATGCCCAAACCAGGAATCGAACCGGGACCCTGGCGCTATGAAGCCACAGAGCTAACCACTGTGCTACCGTGCCGCTCAGATGGACTTTAGCAAGGTTTTTGATAAGGCACACTCTCATGGCTGACTGATCAAGAAAATAAGGGCCCATGAGATCCAAAGCAAAGTTGCACATTGGATCCAAAATTGACTGAGAGGCAGCAGCAGGTGATGGTAGAGGGATGTTTCTGTGACTGGATGTCTGTTTCCAGTGGGGTTCCGCGGGCTCGGTGATGGGGCCCTGCTATTTGTGGTGTACATTAATAATCTGGATTTAAATGTAGGGGGCATGATCAATAGGTTCGCAGGTGACATGAAATTTGATAGGGTGGTAAACAGTGAGGAGGACAGCCCTAGACTGCAAGAGAATATCAGTGGACCGGTCAGATGAGCAGAGCTGTGGCAAATGGAATTCAAACCAGAAAAGTGTGAGGTAATGCACTTGGGGAATACCAACAACGCAATGTTTTACAGTATGAATTGTAGGATCCAGGAAATTACGGAAGAGGGGAATTGGAGTGCATATCCACAGATCCCTGAAGGTGTCAAAGCAGGTTAATAAGGTGTTTAAGAAGACATATAGGATGTTTGCCCTTTATTAATGAGGCACAGAATACAAGAGCAGGGAGGTCATGCTGGAACTGTATAATGAAATGAAATGAAATGAAATGAAAATCGCTTATTGTCACAAGTCGGCTTCAAATGAAGTTACTGTGAAAAGCAGTCACTGCATTCCAGCGCCTGTTCAGGGAAAAAACACTGGTTAGGCCATAACTGGGGTTCCGTGCGCCTCCATCAGAAGGTCAGAGGTGTGGATGCACCCTGAGGCGCGGCATGGTAGCACAGTGGCTAGTACTGTTGCGACACAGTTCCAGGGTCCCAGGTTCGATTCCCAGCTTGGGTCGCTGTCTGTGCGGAGTCTGCACATTCTCCCCGTGTCTGCATGGGTTTACTCCGGGTGCTCCGGTTTCCTCCCACTGTCCAAAGATGTGCAGGTTAGGTGGATTGGCCATGATAAATTGCGGTTAGTAGGCAAAAAAAAAAGGTTTGTTGGGGTTACACGGTAGAGGTGTGGGCTTAAATAGGGAGCTCATTCCAAGGGCCAGTACAGATTCAATGGGTCGAATGGCCTCCTTCTGCATTGTAAATTCTGTGATTCTATGACTGCACAACCAGAGGGCCATTGTGGTGCATATCCACAGATCCCTGAAGGTGACAGGGCAGGTAGATTTCATAGAATTTACAGTGCAGAAGGAGGCCATTTGGCCCATCGAGTCTGCATCGGCCCTTGGAAAGAGCACCCCACTCAAGCACACACCTCCTCCACCACATCCCCTTAACGCAGTAACCCCAATTAACCTTTTTGGACACTAGGGGCAATTTAGCATGGCCAATCCCCCTAACCCGCACATCTTTGGACTGTGGGAGGAAACCCACACAGACACAGGGAGAACGTGCAGACTCCACACAGACAGTGACCCAAGCCGGAAATCAAACCTGGGACCCTGGAGCTGTGAAGCAACTGTGCTAACCACCAAGCTACCGTGCTGCCCTATAAGGTAAGGTTGTTATGAAGTGTTATGCTCCCAGTTGATGTTATAACTGGACAGGAAGATCCCAGACTGGAATACTGGCTCATAAAACTTCAACTTTTATTTGTTTTAAATAACGTGGAGGAACAGAGTCACAGGACTGCCAAGTAGCTTTTAACAACAAGAAAAAGCATTTATTTAAATGAACTGTTTGACTATAATATAATACTCCTTTGCTCCCACTTATCTTCACAAATATACACAGATTTTAAGGACAACACTCCATTCTGAAACCAAATGGCAGATGCCACTCAGTCAATCTTCTGTGGATTTCTTCTCAAATTTCGCCCAGATGATTATCACATGTCCTTTCAAACAATGCTTTCCTGCAGCTGTTTTCATCCAGGTTCCACATCCACGTTTTCCAACTATCCTTTCAAACAAGGCTTCATCTCCACTGTTTTAACAAGGATCCAGGTGTTCCAACTCTTCTTTAAAGATTCCCTTTGTCTTGAATGCTTTTGCACAAACTTTGGGATCCAGCCACCGATTGCTCCACAATTATATCTCCCTATTCAGTCTCTGGTAGATATCACAAACTTTAAAACCTGATTTTCATTTCATTTCACTTCAGATATCTTTTTGGCTTCTCACTAGCCAACTCCTTCTCAGCTCTGTCTGTTCTGGTTCATGTTTCCAATGTTCCTCTAACTTCAGACTTTCAGGAAATTTCTCTTCATTGCTCTGGCTTCCTTAACTAGTTTAGCTGTTCTTTAGGTTTCTGACACTTGCTTCATAGTTTTGCTGGAAGAAAAGCCATACAATGAGAGATCACCCTTCTTCCCTGCGAAGCTTCCAGTTAAAACTAAACTCAAAAAGCTGATCTTCCCCAAAAGTGCCCTTGGTTACTAAGCAATGTGTCAATCCTCCTCCCAGCTTGTTTACTTTTCCCCTCCTAAACTCTCTCAGCCCAACAGAATCACAGTATGAACTGAAACCAAAACCTCCAAACATGTAAGCACCTTTGTTTAATATGAATCGAACTAGAGTTTTATCCTTTCCTACACAAAACCATTAAATTAAACCCACAATCTATAAAGTCCCGAAAGACGTGCTTGTTAGGCGAATTGGACATTCTGAATTCTCCCTCAATGTATTCGAATAGGCGCCAGAGGGTGGCGACTAGGGGATTTTCACAGTAACTTCATTGCAGTGTTAATGCAAGCTTACTTGTGACACCGATAAAAGATTTTTCTTTTCATAAAGTTAGAGTACCCAATTCATTTTTCCCAATTAAGGGGCAATTTAGCGTGGCCATCCACCTACCCTGCACATCTTTGGGTTGTGGGGGCGAAACCCACGCAAACAAAGAACAAACAAAGAACAAAGAAATGTACAGCACAGGAACAGGCCCTTCGGCCCTCCAAGCCCGTGCCGACCATGCTGCCCGACTAAACAAGGGGAGAATGTGCAAACTGCAGACGGACAGTGACCCAGAGCCGGGATCGAACCTGGGACCTCAGCGCCGTGAGGCAGCAATGCTAACCACTGCGCCACCGTGCTGCCCTATGACGCCAATAAAGATGACCTCATTTCTAATATTTAACAATACAAATATAGTTCATTTAAATTACCTCCGTTTTCCTGATGAAAGGCATATGAGGCACTTGCCTTTATTAGCCAGAAGTCGGCAGATCCAACCAGGACCCGGGACCTGTCAGCCAATAGCCTCTCGGCTACACAGGTACCATATTACCCCTAATACATACTACCACATTCACCCCTTGTTAAAAAAAACCCGGCAGGGTGGTGGTTCGCATGGTGGTAGGGGTTTGCAAGGCTGGTCCTGGAACAAATTTCGAACAGTGGCTGTGCATTTTTAGCCCAACATTTAGCTATGTACAAGTTTGTGTCAGAATTATTTACAACAAAATTATTTACAACAGAATTCTTGTTTTCTTGGTGTCACGCGGATTCCACGAGTCGAGCGGGTGCCCTGGTCGTCCTCGTCGATCGCCTCAGCCCCGGTGATGGTGCAGGTGCTGGCTCGGGCACTGTCGTCTCCGGGAGCGTTGCGCTGTTCGTTCCTGTTTCTTTACTCCTGGGTGGGCACGGGAGGAGGACCGATGCACCCGGGAAGGGGGCGGTCGTGGGGTACGCCGGTGGCAGGGAGGGGGTGATCGGTGTTGGGGGTGTGTGTGTGTTGCCGGCGGGCGCCAGGTCCCGCAGGGAGACCGTGTCCTGTCGACTGTCGGGGTGCGCCACGTAGGCGTACTGAGGGCTTGTGTGGAGAAGGTGAACCCTCTCGACCAACGGGTCCGATTTGTGCGCCCGCACATGTTTCCGGAGCAAGATGGGTCCTGGGGCTGCCAGCAAGTTCGGCAGCGACGTTCCAGAGGAGGACTTCCTAGGGAAGACAAGGAGGCGCTCGTGAGGCGTTTGGTTAGTGGTGGTACACAGCAGCAACCGGATGGAGTGGAGAGCATCCGGGAGGACTTCCTGCCACCGGGAAACTGGGAGATCTCTGGACCGTAGGGCCAGTAGGACGGTCTTCCAGACCGTACCGTTCTCCCTCTCTACCTGCCCGTTCCCCCGGGGATTGTAGCTGGTCGTCCTGCTCGAGGCAATGCCCTTGCTGAGCAGGAACTGACGCAGCTCGTCGCTCATGAAGGAGGACCCTCTGTTGCTATGGATGTACGCGGGGAAACCGAACAGTGTAAAGATGGTGCCAAGGGCTTTAATGACTGTGGCCGCTGTCATGTCGGGACAGGGGATGGCGAAGGGGAAACGGGACTACTCGTCCACCACGTTCAGGAAGTATGCGTTGTGGTCGGTGGAGGGGAGGAGGCCTTTGAAATCCAAACTGAGGCGTTCAAAGGGGCGGGAAGCCTTTATCAGGTGCGCTCTATCTGGCCTGAAAAAGTGCGGTTTGCACTCTGCGCAGATTTGGCAGTTCCTGGTGATTGTACGGACCTCCTCCACAGAGTAGGGGAGGTTGCGGGACTTTCCGAAATGGTAGAATCGAGTGACCCCGGGTGGCAGAGGTCCTCGTGGAGGGCTTGGAGACGGTCTATTCGTGCGTTGGCACGTGCCGCGGGATAGGGCATCGGACGGCTCGTTCAGCTTTCCGGGACGATACAAGATCTCATAGTTATAGGTGGAGAGCTTAATCCTCCACCTCAAGAT
Organism: Scyliorhinus torazame; assembly: GCF_047496885.1. Lineage (NCBI taxonomy): Eukaryota > Metazoa > Chordata > Chondrichthyes > Carcharhiniformes > Scyliorhinidae > Scyliorhinus > Scyliorhinus torazame. The sequence goes on along the minus strand of NC_092707.1, from coordinate 5,145,682 downwards.
CTTGTCATTCTTAATTTTGCCCCGCTGTGCATTATCGAACATAAAGGCAACTGACCGTTGGTCAGTGAGGAGAGTGAATCTCCTGCCGGCCAGGTAATGCCTCCAATGTCGCACAGCTTCCACTATGGCTTGGGCTTCCTTTTCCACTGAGGAGTGGCGGATTTCTGAGGCGTGGAGGGTCCGGGAGAAAAAGGCCACGGGCCTGCCCGCTTGGTTGAGGGTGGCCGCCAGAACTACATCGGATGCGTTGCTCTCGACCTGGAAGGGGAGGGACTCGTCGATCGCGTGCATCGTGGCCTTTGCGATATCCGCTTTGATGCGGCTGAAGGCCTGGCGTGCCTCTGTCGACAGGGGGAAGGTAGTGGACTGGATTAACGGGCGGGCCTTGTCTGCGTACTGGGGAACCCACTGGCCGTAATATGAAAAGAAGCCCAGGCAGCGTTTCAGGGCTTTGGAGCAGTGGGGGAGGAGAAATTCCATAAGGGGGCGCATGCGTTCGGGGCCTATCACTCCATTGCGCACTACGTATCCCAGGATGGCCAACGGTTGGTGCTAAAAACGCATTTTTCCTCGTTATTTCATAGAATTTACAGTGCAGAAGGAGGCCATTCGGCCTATCGAGTCTGCACCGGCTCTTGGAAAGTGCACCCTACCCAAGGTCCACACCTCCACCCTATCCCCATAACCCAGTAACCCCAACCAACACTAAGGGCAATTTTGGACACGAAGGGCAATTTTGGACACTAAAAGTTATATGTGAGGTTCAGGGCGTTAGTGGTCTGGAGGAATTTTTGGAGGTTGGCGTTGTGGTCCTGCTGATTATGGCCGCAGATGGTTACGTTGTCGAGATACGGGAACGTGGCTTGCAACCTGTGCTGGTCAACCATTCGGTCCATCTCCCGTTTGAAGACCGAGACCCCGTTCGTGACGCCAAATGGGACCCTTAGGAAATGGTAGAGCCGCCCGTCTGCCTCGAAGGCTGTGTACTTGCGGTCACCTGGGCGGATGGGGAGCTGGTGGTATGCGGACTAGAGGTCCACGGTGGAAAAGACCTTGTACTGTGCAATCCGATTGACCATGTCGGATATGCGGGGGAGAGGGTACGCATCTAGCTGCGTGTACCTATTGATGGTCTGACTATAGTCTACGACCATCCTCTGCTTCTCCCCGGTCTTCACGACTACCACCTGGGCTCTCCAGGGACTATTGCTGGCCTGGATTATGCCTTCCTTCAGCAACCGCTGGACTTCAGACCGGATAAACGTCCGGTCCTGGGCGCTGTACCGTCTGCTCCTGGTGGCGACGGGTTTGCAATCCGGGGTAAGGTTCGCAAACAAGGAAGGTGGTTCAACCTTGAGGGTTGCGAGGCTGCAGTTAGTGAGTGGGGGTATTGGGCCGCCGAATTGGAATGTTAGGCTCTGGAGGTTACACTGGAAATCTAATCCCAGTAATGTGGGCGCGCAGAGTTGGGGAAGGACGTAGAGCCTATAGTTCTTAAACTCCCTCCCTTGCGCCGTTAGGTTCGCGATGCAGAACCCTTTGATCTCTATTGAATGGGATCCTGCAGCTAGGGAAATCTTTTGAGCGCTTGGATGAATGGACAGAAAACAGCGTCTTACCGTATCTGGGTGAATAAAACTTTCCGTGCTCCCGGAGTCGATCAAGCATGGCGTCTCGTGTCCGTTGACCAGCACCGTTGTTGTCGTCGTTTGGAGGGTCCGGGGCCGCGATTGGTCCAGAGTCACCGAAGCCAGTCGTGGTAGTAGCGTTGCGGCGTTTTCTTCGGACCCCGTGGAGCCGTCTATGCTGGGGTCGCTTGTTGTCAGCCAAGATGGCGGCGTCCACGGATCGCACGTGGTCGGGGTGGACAAAATGGCCGCCCCCATGAATCGCACGCGGTGGGGGTGGACAAAATGGCCACCCCCATGAATCGCACGTGGCCGGGGGATCACAAGATGGCGGCGCCCATCCTCCCCTCGTGGTGTCCGGGACCCAAAATGGCGGCGCCCGCGGGTCGCGCATGGATCGTTGGGGGTGGTTTGGAATCTGCTGTCCTCGTTCTTCCCCGGGGATTGCGGCGACCCCCCGGGACCGGCACACTGCCGCGTAATGGCCCTTTTTACCGCAGCTTTTACAAATAGCTGCGCGGGCCGGGCAGCGCTGCCGGGGGTGTTTTGCCTGCCCGCAAAAGTAGTAGCGGGCCCCACCGGGATGATCTGACGTTCTAGCCACGCAAGCTTGCGGGGGGGTGGGGGTACCGGGGAGTCGGTCGCAACGGGGGTCCACGGAGGCCAAGGGGCTGCTGCGCGGTCGGGGCCATAGGCGCGGGCGTTTTGAGAGGCCGATCAAGGGAGGCCGCAAGGGCCCGTGCCTCGGAGAGTCCTAGCGACTCTCTTTCTAAAAGTCTCTGACGAATTTGGGGAGAAGTCATACCTGCCACGAATGCGGCTCTGATTAGCAGGTCCGTGTGCTCGATCGCGCTCATCGTCGGGCAGTTGCAGTTTTGTCCCAAAATCAGCAGCGCGCTGTAGAATTCGTCGAGCGATTCTCTGGGAATTTGCCGTCTCGTCGCGAGTTGGTGGCGTGCGTAGACCTGATTTACGGGCCGAATGTAGATGCCTTTCAGCAACGTGAGCGCCGTCGGGAAATCCTCCGCGTCTTCGATAAGCGTGTAGATCTCCGGGCTCACCCTGGAATGCAGGACCTGCATTTTCTGCTCTTCCATGGTCCGGCCGGGGGCCGTTCGAAGGTAGCCTTCGAAGCATGCTAGCCAGTGTTTAAACACGGCCGCCGAGTTTGCTGCATGGGGGCTGATCCGCAGGCACTCCGGGGCGATCCGGAGCTCCATAGTCTTTTAAGCTTGCTTAATAAATTGTAGCGCACAATGACTTACACAAGTCGTGAAGTGATGAAGTCTATCGAGGCTTTATTAAGCAAGACTTGTTCCCCAGCAGCTCAGTTACAGAATGCGGCTGCTGGGAGAACTCGAGCTCTAATACTCCGCCTTCAGGGCGGAGCCAGAAGTCGGCAGATCCAACCAGGACCCGGGACCTGTCAGCCAATAGCCTCTCGGCTTCACAGGCACCATATTACCCCTAATACATGCCACCACACGAGGTACAGTGAAAAGTATTTTTCTGCGAGCAGCTCAAACAGATCATTTAGTTCATGAAAATAAAAGAAAATACATAGTACGGCAACACAAGGTACTCAATGTGAATACAAAGACACCGGCATCGGGTGAAGCATACAGGGTGTAGTATTAATCAGGTCAGTCCATAAGAGGGTTGTTTAGAAGTCTGGTAACACTGGGGAAGCTGTTTTTGAGTCTGTTCGTGAGTGTTCTCAGACTTCTGTATCTCTTGCCTGATGGAAGAAGTTGGAAGAGTGAGTAAGCCAGGTGGGAGGGGTCTTTGATTAAGCTGCCCGCTTTCCCCAGGCAGCGGGAGGTGTAGATAGAGTCAATGGATGGGAGGCAAGTTTGTGTGATGGACTGGACTGTGTTCACGACTCTCTGAAGTTTCTTGCGGTCTTGGGCCGAGCAGTTGCCATACCAGGCTGTGATGTAGCCAGATAGGATTTACCAGAATGCTGCCTGGGTTGGAGGGTCTGAGCTATGAGGGTAAGAGGTAGGATTCAATAGAATCATAGAATTTACAGTGCGGAAGGCCATTCGGCCCATCGAGTCTGCACCAGCCCTTACAAAGAGCACCCGACTGAAGCCCATGTATCTACCCTATCCCCGTAACCCAGTAACCCCCACTTAACATTTTTCTGACACTAAGGGCAATTTAGCATGGCCAACCCACCTAACCCGCACATCTTTGGACTGTGGGAGGAAACCGGAGCACCCGGAGGAAACCCACGCAGACACGGGGAGAATGTGCAGACTCCGCACAGACAGTGACCCAGCCGGGAATCGAACCTGGGACCCTATAGCTGTGAAGCAACTGTGCTAACCACCATGCAACCGTGCTGCCCAATAGAGTGGGGCTGTTTTCCTTGGAGCAGCGACGGTTGGAAGGGGAATTGATTGAGGTGCGTAGATTATGAGAGGCAAGAATAGGATGGAAAGGCAGACACTTTTTCTATTAGTAGAGGGGTCAATGACCAGGGGGTATAGATTTAAGATAAGAGGTAGAAAGTTAAGAGAGGAGTTGAGGAGAAACCTTTTTCATCCAGAGGGTGATGGGAGTTTGGAACTCACTGCCTGTAAGGGTGGTTGAGTCAGAAACTCTCGGAACATTTAAAAAGTATTTATATATTTACATGTAGTGCTGTAACCTCCAGGGCTATGGGCCGAGCACTGGCAATGGGATCAGTGTCGAAACCCGAGACACTACACGTGTAGTGTCTCCCACCCGCCCTCCTCCTCTAACCTAATAATAAGACCCATTGGTGTGAGGTAAGTGCCATATTATATTATTATTATATTATTAGCATTGTGCAGGTCAAGGTTCGGAGGTGGAGGAGCAGTCTCTGTCAGCGAGAGAACCTGAGAACATCTAAGACACTCAGAAGGTAAGAAGGTAAGTAAGTGATTTTTACTCATTTTTACTTTTATACCTTTTTTCAAATTGTGTGTGTGTCGGGGGGGAAACTGAAGTGACATCACAGAAAAGCTGTGGCCAGAGTGGCTGGTTGGGATTCTACACTAAATTTAAAAAAATTTGAGTGTTTGGTAACTAATTAAACATAATAACTTAATTATAATTTAGAGGGATATCTAAGCCAGAGATCGGAGAGTACTATAGTTAGCTATCGCATTTCTATTCGAAATCTAGTGCTAGGAAACAGATAGTTGACAGTAACTTTGAAATTTAAAAAAAAATATTTTTTAAAAAGACAAATTTTAATTTTAATTAATTGACGCAATGTCAGTTAGAGGGGTGCTGTGCTCTGACTGTGAGATGTGGCAGGTCCGGGAGGCTTCCAGCGTCCCGGATGGCTTCATCTGCAGAAAGTGCACCCAACTGGAGCTCCTCACAGACCGCATGGTTCGGTTGGAGCAGCAATTGGATGCACTTAGGAGCATGCAGGTGGCGGAAAGCGTCATAGATCGCAGTTATGTAAATGTGGTCACACCCAAGGTGCAGGCAGAGAAATGGGTGACCACCAGAAAGGGCAGGCAGTCAGTGCAGGAATCCCCTGTGGTTGTCCCCCTCTCGAACAGATATACCCCTTTGGATACTGTCGGGGGGGATAGCCTATCAGGGGAAAACAGCAGCAGCCAGAGCAGTGGCACCACGGCTGGCTCTGATGTTCAGAAGGGAGGGTCAAAGCGCAGAAGAGTAATAGTAATAGGGGACTCTTTAGTCAGGGGCACAGATAGGCGCTTCTGTGGACGTGAAAGAGACTCCAGGATGGTATGTTGCCTCCCTGGTGCCAGGGTCCAGGATGTCTCCAAACGGGTAGACGGCATCCTGAAGGGGGAGGGCAAACAGGCAGAGGTCGTTGTACATATTGGTACTAACAACATAGGCAGGAAGGGGCATGAGGTCCTGCAGCAGGAGTTCAGGGAGCTAGGCAGAAAGTTAAAAGACAGGACCTCGAGGGTTGTAATCTCGGGATTACTCCCTGTGCCACGTGCCAGTGAGGCTAGAAATAGGAAGATAGAGCAGCTAAACACGTGGCTAAACAGCTGGTGTAGTAGGGAGGGTTTCCATTATCTGGACCACTGGGAGCTCTTCCGGGGCAGGTGTGACCTGTATAAGAAGGACGGGTTGCATCTAAACCGGAGAGGCATAAATATCCTGGCCGCGAGGTTTGCTAGTGTCACACGGGAGGGTTTAAACTAGTATGGCAGGGGGTGGGCACGGGAGCAATAGGTCAGAAGGTGAGAGCATTGAGGGAGAACTAGGGAATAGGGACAGTGTGGCTCTGAGGCAGAGCAGACAGGGAGAAGTTGCTGAACACAGCGGGTCTGGTGGCCTGAAGTGCATATGTTTTAATGCAAGGAGCATTACGGGTAAGGCAGATGAACTTAGAGCTTGGATTAGTACTTGGAACTATGATGTTGTTGCCATTACAGAGACCTGGTTGAGGGAAGGGCAGGATTGGCAGCTAAGCGTTCCAGGATTTAGATGTTTCAGGCGGGATAGAGGGGGATGTAAAAGGGGAGGCGGAGTTGCGCTAATTGTTCGGGAGAATATCACAGCTGTACTGCGAGAGGACACCTCAGAGGGCAGTGAGGCTATATGGGTAGAGATCAGGAATAAGAAGGGTGCAGTCACAATGTTGGGGGTTTACTACAGGCCTCCCAACAGCCAGCGGGAGATAGAGGAGCAGATAGGTAGACAGATTTTGGAAAATAGTAAAAACAACAGGGTTGTGGTGATGGGAGACTTCAACTTCCCCAATATTGACTGGGACTCACTTAGTGCCAGGGGCTTAGACGGGGCAGAGTTTGTAAGGAGCATCCAGGAGGGCTTCTTAAAACAATATGTAGACAGTCCAACTAGGGAAGGGGCGGTACTGGACCTGGTATTGGGGAATGAGCCCGGCCAGGTGGTAGATGTTTCAGTAGGGGAGCATTTCGGTAACAGTGACCACAATTCAGTAAGTTTTAAAGTACTGGTGGACAAGGATAAGAGTGGTCCGAGGATGAATGTGCTAAATTGGGGGAAGGCTAATTATAACAATATTAGGCGGGAACTGAAGAACATAGATTGGGGGCGGATGTTTGAGGGCAAATCAACATCTGACATGTGGGAGACTTTCAAGTGGCAGTTGAAAGGAATACAGGACCGGCATGTTCCTGTGAGGAAGAAAGATAAATACGGCAATTTTCGGGAACCTTGGATGACGAGTGATATTGTAGGCCTCGTCAAAAAGAAAAAGGAGGCATTTGTCAGGGCTAAAAGGCTGGGAACAGACGAAGCCTGCGTGGAATATAAGGAAAGTAGGAAGGAACTTAAGCAAGGAGTCAGGAGGGCTAGAAGGGGTCACGAAAAGTCATTGGCAAATAGGGTTAAGGAAAATCCCAAGGCTTTTTACACGTACATAAAAAGCAAGAGGGTAGCCAGGGAAAGGGTTGGCCCACTGAAGGATAGGCAAGGGAATCTATGTGTGGAGCCAGAGGAAATGGGTAAGGTACTAAATGAATACTTTGCATCAGTATTCACCAAAGAGAAGGAATTGGTAGATGTTGAGTCTGGAGAAGGGGGTGTAGATAGCCTGGGTCACATTGTGATCCAAAAAGACGAGGTGTTGGGTGTCTTAAAAAATATTAAGGTAGATAAGTCCCCAGGGCCTGATGGGATCTACCCCAGAATACTGAAGGAGGCTGGAGAGGAAATTGCTGAGGCCTTGACAGAAATCTTTGGATCCTCGCTGTCTTCAGGGGATGTCCCGGAGGGCTGGAGAATAGCCAATGTTGTTCCTCTGTTTAAGAAGGGTAGCAAGGATAATCCAGGGAACTACAGGCGGTGAGCCTTACTTCAGTGGTAGGGAAATTATTGGAGAGAATTCTTCGAGACAGGATCTGCTCCCATTTGGAAGCAAATGGACGTATTAGTGAGAGGCAGCACGGTTTTGTGAAGGGAAGGTCGTGTCTCACTAACTTGATAGAGTTTTTCGAGGAGGTCACTAAGATGATTGATGCAGGTAGGGCAGTAGATGTTGTCTATATGGACTTCAGTAAGGCCTTTGACAAGGTCCCTCATGGTAGACTAGTACAAAAGGTGAAGTCACACGGGATCAGGGGTGAGCTGGCAAGGTGGATACAAGACTGGCTAGGCCATAGAAGGCAAAGAGTAGCAATGGAGGGATGCTTTTCTAATTGGAGGGCTGTGACCAGTGGTGTTCCACAGGGATCAGTGCTGGGACCTTTGCTCTTTGTAGTATATATAAATGATTTGGAGGAAAATGTAACTGGTCTGATTAGTAAGTTTGCAGACGACACAAAGGTTGGTGGAATTGCGGATAGCGATGAGGGCTGTCGGAGGATACAGCAGGATTTAGTTTGTCTGGAGACTTGGGCGGAGAGATGGCAGATGGAGTTTAATCCGGACAAATGTGAGGTAATGCATTTTGGAAGGTCTAATGCAGGTAGGGAATATACAGTGAATGGTAGAACCCTCAAGAGTATTGAAAGTCAAAGAGATCTAGGAGTACAGGTCCACAGGTCATTGAAAGGGGCAACACAGGTGGAGAAGGTAGTCAAGAAGGCATACGCGGCATGCTTGCCTTCATTGGCCGGGGCATTGAGTATAAGAATTGGCAAGTCATGTTGCAGCTGTACAGAACCTTAGTTAGGCCACACTTGGAGTATAGTGTTCAATTCTGGTCGCCACACTACCAGAAGGATGTGGAGGCTTTAGAGAGGGTGCAGAAGAGATTTACCAGAATGTTGCCTGGTATGGAGGGCATTAGCTATGAGGAGCGGTTGAATAAACTCGGTTTGTTCTCACTGGAACGAAGGAGGTTGAGGGGAGACCTGATAGAGGTATACAAAATTATGAGGGGCATAGACAGAGTGGATAGTCAGAGGCTTTTCCCCAGGGTAGAGGGGTCAATTACTAGGGGGCATAGGTTTAAGGTGAGAGGGGCAAGGTTTAGAGTAGATGTACGAGGCAAGTTTTTTTACGCAGAGGGTAGTGGGTGCCTGGAACTCGCTACCGGAGGAGGTAGTGGAAGCAGGGACGATAGGGACATTTAAGGGGCATCGTGACAAATATATGAATAGGATGGGAATAGAAGGATACGGACCCAGGAAGTGTAGAAGATTGTAGTTTAGTCGGGCAGCATGGTCGGCACGGGCTTGGAGGGCCGAAGGGCCTGTTCCTGTGCTGTGCATTTCTTTGTTCTTTGTCGTCAGATCTTTTCAGAGCTTAAACTTTCAAGTGCAGATAAGCCAGTGAAATAAGCTCCTGGTGGATAAGCAACTCATTCCTGTGGGATCATCTGTTGATGCAAGAGAAAAAGACCCAACTTGGTGGAGGGAGCAGGTATAAGCAAACATCAGATTGAATAAATCATTGAGTCTCCTCATACTCTGTTATCTAGGTTGTTAGGACTCAAGGACAGAAAAGAGGGAAGGAATAGGACGGAAACGGTGTTAAAATATAAGATACATCTTTTTAGATTTATTGCCTATATGTACAGAAACCTACCTCAAGCCGAACATTCAGTGATTGTTAATAAACACAGAAATACAGGTGACTTTTAATGGCAATCACAAAAACTCTGTCATCTCGTTGACATCCTCTATCTAAGCCATGCTTTAAACATAAGGATTTCAAATATAATGAATTAGATTGAGTACCATACTTGGGAACTCATCTGCTACCTCTCATAATAGCCAGCAAAATGCTCCTTTTGAATATGGAGCAGCTCAAGGCTTTAACTTCTATAAAACAATGTATTTCAATTCATTTTGTTAGCTTTTTTCTTTCTCCATGAACATGAAGATGAGATGAAAAACGCCAAACACCCACGCAATATTGATCTCTACGAAGGTCATATTTTAAACAAGTGACATTCATTTCTCCACCCACAAGCAGTGTGAGTGCTTGTCACGCCAGGTTCAGAATGTTAACCTTCAGTAGATATAGCTTCAAACATGACAAAACAGGAAAAGATATGCCACACTGCACTGCAGTCTAGATTCCAAAAGAGTGCGCTTGTACCAACTCCTTCAAACTAACTGGCAATGTGTTGAATTAATTTGCTGGACATTTAAGGATTATTTTTGCAACAATCCAAGAAGCTTCCATAGTTATTCTTCTAGTGCTAGCCCAACAATTTCCAGCTTTATTAGATGGGATCTGAGCTCCAGCTCGAACTTGTTCATCCAGTACCACAGTTAGGATACAACACACTTCCTTTAAAACTGCAAAGAATTTCCTGCAAATACAGATCAACTTGGGAGAGAAAGAAAAAGGAAAAATAAAAGTACAATTTACAGAGCATCAATTTATGCCAATTTCTATACGAACAATAAAGCACAAGTTTGGCAGAAGTGTCTGCTCTGATGATCCAAGTATCGACAACATGAAAATCATGCAACTGATCATAAATAAAGCTGGGCAGTATATTGAGATTACAGACTCAGCTAAGTACAAAACCAGTGTTGCGCAGTCACAGAATATGACTGCAGTGCTGAAGAGCTCAGCTTTGACAAAGGGTCTCGAAATGTTAGCTCTTTTATCTCCCTACAGATGCTGCCAGACCTGCTGAGATTTTCCAGCATTTTCTCTTCAGTACTGAAGAGGCCATTCGGCCCATTGATTCTGCACCGACACATGAAAGACACTTAACCTACCCACCTAATCCCATTTGCCTGCACTGGGCACATAGTCTTGAATGTTAAGGCATGCCAAGTTTTCATCCAGGTATTTTCTAAAGGATGTGAGGCAAGCTGCCTCTCTCACCCTCCCAGGCAGTGCATTCCAAACCGTCACCACTCTCTGGGTAAAAACGTTTTTCCTCAAATCCCCCCTAACCTCCCGCCCCTCATTTTGAACTTGTGTCCCCCTCGTGACTGACCCTTCAACTAAGGGGAACAGCTGCTCCCTATCCACGCCGCTCATAATCAGGTTTGACAAACTGATTCCAGGGATGGCGGGACTGTCATATGAGGAGAGATTGACTCGGTTGGGATCGTTCTCGCTGGAGTTCAGAAGAATGGAGTTCAGAAATTTACACGCTCATCGAGGACGCGGAAGACTTCGATGCAGCAATGGAGTTGCTAAAAGGACATTATATTCGCCCAGTAAACCAGGTCTACGCCCGACATCTGCTGGCAACGAGGCGACAAATCCCTGGGGAATAGCTGGAAGAATTTTACCGTGCGCTCCTGGTGTTGGGAAGAAACTGCAGCTGCCCGCAGGTTTCGGTGAGCGACCACACAGAACTCTTGATCCGGGACGCTTTTGTGGCAGGTATGCTGTCCTCCCAAATCCGCCAGCGATTGCTGGAAAAAGACACCCTAGGCCTCAAGGAGACACGGGCCCTTGCAGGCTCCCTGGATGTGGCCTCCAGAAACGCCCGCGCTTATGTTCCCGACTGCACGGCAGCCCCCTGGGCAGCGTGGAACCCCTCCGCAGCCGACCCCGAGACACCCCCATCCCTCCACAAGCTTGTGCTGCAAGGCGCCCTGGCAACCCCGGGGAGACCCGCTGCTACTTTTGTGAGCAGGCCAAGCAACCCCGGCAGCGCTGCCCGGCCTGCGCATCCACCTGCAAGGGATGCGGTAAAAAGGGCCACTTCGTGGTGGTATGCCAGGCCTGTGCGGTCATAAATTGTAAATAGTAAATAGAATTGTAAATAGTTACAAAACGCTGTACGGAGGTATTACGGTACCTCCATAACTATAATTTCTACCATGTTACCATGTTGTAATATCAGGCCACCATCCCCGCCGGACTCTTTTTTAACAGGGGTGAATGTGGTAGTGTGTGTAGAGGTATTACGGTACATGGTAATGCTGGAACACCATTGGTAGATATTGTATGTTTCCTATTGGTCAAGCTGTATGGTAGCTCCGCCCTGCAAGGCGGGGTATAAGAGCCCGTGCCACCCCAGCAGCCTTCATTCTGTACCTGAGCTGCTGGGGGAAACATCTAGCTTATTAAAGCCTTCAGTTGGACTACAACCTCGCTTTAGGGTCATTGATCGTGCATCAGCTGAATGCTCAGAAAATTCAATCATATTTGTTAGGCATGGGGCTGTTCAGCACAGGGCTAAATCCCTGGCTTTGAAAGCAGACCAAGACAGGCCAGCAGCACGGTTCAAGTCCCGTACCAGCCTCCCCAAACAGGCGCGGAATATGGCGACTAGGGGCTTTTCACAGTAACTTCATTGCGATGTAAGCCTACTTGTGACAATAAAGATTATTATTATAATTGATGTCTTAAGCTCCATCCTGTACTTTCTGTACTCCATTAATGCCTCTGCAGACTTATACTTGTTAAAGTCCTCTCTTTTCCTTCTCATCGTATCCTGTGTCTCTGATCATCCATGGTTCTCTCGGTTTGTTACACCTTCCTATTACCCCCCCAGAGGTAACATATTGGCCCTGTACCCTCCCCATTTCATCTTTAAACTCTGCCCACTACTCTTCTGTAGATTTCCCCACAAGTAACTCTTCCAATCTACCTTGACCAGATCCTGCCTTATTTTGTTAAAATCTAATCTCCCCCAATCCAAAACCTTTTTTTGCAGCTTGTCTATTTCTTTCTCCATAACAAATTTTAATTGAATCATGTTGTGGTCGCTCTCACTAATATGCTCCCCCACCAACACATCAACCACCTGTCCAGCTTCATTCCCCAGAGTTACGTCCAGCTCTGCACCGTCCCTTGTTGGATCCTCTACATGTTGAGCTAAAAAGTTCTCCTGTAAACTCTACTCCATCTAAGCCCTTAACATGATGACTAAACCAATCATTTTGGGAAAGTTGAAATCACCTAATATAATTACCCTCTTATTATTTTTACAGTCCTCTGTGAATTGCGCACATATTTGCTCCTCAATTTCCCGCTGACTATCTGGGGTCTCTATTTCTTTTGATGAATTTAGAGTACCCAATTCTTTTTTTTTTCCAATTAAGGGGCAATTTAACATGGCTAATCCACCTACCCTGCACATCTTTCGGTTGTGGGGATGAGACTCATGCAGACACAGGGAGAATGTGGCAACTCCATACCGACAGTGACCTGGGGCAGAGATTGAACCTGGGTCCTCGGCGCCGAGAGAGAATCCTACTTTGGGCACAGCAGACCAAAGCAAGCAGTTGGGAAGGTCACAGAATAAGGGTACATCAGGACCCAGGGAAGGACCTGGCAAAGTGCAGGGTCAGGTTCAACCACGCAAAGTCCACCCTGTACAAGAACAGTGTAAAATTCGGGATGCTATTCCCAGCCAGACTCTGGGTGACATACCAGAATAAAGAACAGTATTTCAGCATCCGGCAGAGGCATCAAGTTCATTCGTGCAAACGGCCTGGACAAAGACAAACAAAGCAGTGGTGAGGAACCCACAGGGAGAAAAAAAGTGATGGACGTGGACAATTTTTGCACGGGATTGCGCTGTCTCGCTATGAGTAGGAGAACTAGTTCATAGGAAAGAAGGGGCGAGGACAGCAAAGCGCAGGAGAGGGTGAAGAGGAGTCAGAGAGGACAGCAACGGAACGGGCAATGGAGGGGTTAGAGCAATCCCAGGAGAGGGACCACCACACGAGCAGGGAAGTATGAGAGAGCGGGCGCTGCAGTGCATTTCCCAGCAAGGAGAGCACCTGGGTGCTGGTGTGGGAGGGGAATAGAAAGGGGAGGGGAGGGAGGACCTGTGGAGAGCAGAAAGGGGGATAGAGGGAGGAATCGGGACTACGGGGGGAACATAACAATAAAGGACGGTAAGGGCTCTCGACTGGCTTCAACAGGTTAGGATCGGGATGATGGAACAAGATGGCACCGTAAGCAGGCACTTTTGAGGGTCTCTAAACAAATGGAAACCCCAGAGTGCAGGGGCTCACCACGTGGCGTATACACAGTTGGCAGCCATGTTGGGTGGCCCCTGGACAAAATGAAACCCCGGCACGCTAAGGCCCGGCCTCATGGTGAGAACGGTGACCGTGGCCATTTTGGACAACCCCGTAACAAAGGGAAACCCCAGAGTGCAGGGGCGCGTCCACCAGGTACCCACCAGGATTATCACCTGGAACGTTAAGGGACTTAACGGCCCAGTGAAAAGATCCAGAGGCTTCACCCACCTGAAAAGTATGAAAGCCGACATGGTCTTCCTCCAAGAGACGCACCTGAGGGACAAGGACCGACTGCGGGTAAGGAAGGGCTGGTTGGGACAGACCTACCATTTCTGCTATGGGATGAGGGCTAGTAGCTATTTTGATAAGCAAGAGGACGGTGCTTACGGCGACAAGGACAGTTACAGACCAAGCGGGCTGGTACGTCATAGTCAGCAGTGTCCTAGACGGGCAGCAGTAATCGTGGTAAATGTGTATGCGCCCAACAGGAATGACATAGAATGTGTAAAATAGACCATGGCGGAAATCCACGATAAAGATACTCACCGACTGACCATGAGGGGGAGAGCACTTTAACTGTGTAGAGGGCCCACTGACGGACCGATCAAACCCAGAACGGGGAAAACAACAGGGATGGCTCGGGAACGTTTATGGAGCAGATGTGCGCAGTGGACAATCGGGGTTCCTGCACCCAGGTGATAACGAATTTTTGTTCTTCTCGGCAGTACACAAGATCTAAACCCAGATCGACTTCTTTGCAGTGGGAAAATTGGTGCCTCCAGAGCGGAATACACCACGATCGTAATCTTCGACCACACTCCACATTACAATAATGTGAGGTTAGAGACGGGCCGTGCGCAGTGCCCACGTGGAGGTTGGACACGGCCCTCTTGGCCGACAAGGTCTTCTGTCAGAAAACACCACAGGCCATAGGCGAGTATGTTGCAAACAACCACAATGGGGAAGCCTCACCTGTCACATTCTGGGAGGCACTGAAGGCTGTGATTAGGGGAGAAATTATCACCTATAAGGCACGCAAGAGATAGGGAAGAGAAGGCAGCAACTGATGGACTCCATACTGGAGGTCGACAGAAGATTCTCAGAGGCCCTGACCATAGAGCTTCTGGCAGAGAGGAAAAAGCTACAAATGGACTTTAACAAGCTATCCTCCAGAAAGGCAGTGCAACAACTCCACCAGACACGGGGCACCTTTTATGAACATGGAGAGAAGGCTAACCGCCTGCTGGCTCACCAGCTGAGAAAGCAGGCAGCCACAAGGGAAATAGCACAGGTGAAGAATAGAAGAGGCTGACTGGTAGCCGAACCAAAAAAGGTCAACAAAGTGTTCGAGGCCTTCTACTGGGGATTGTACATCTCTGAGTCCCCCGATGGGGACTTGGGGATTAAACAATTCCTCAACGGACTGGACATGCCCATGTAGCCATCTGGGATGGTCACTTACAACTAGGGTCAGGGAAACCCGCATAGCCTAGCGGGTAAAATGGACAAGCCAAGACTCAGGCAGACTCAGAGCCTGAATATTTGCAACCAAGAAGTCCAGACGGTATTGAAGCTCCGAACAATTAGCATTTTGATGGGCCAATTAGCATTTGATGGCCCATCTTCACCAAGACAAAGGACTGGTATTCGAGGGACCGGTACAGTCCCAGACATTTCGGTGCCACTCCCTGTTCAGGGGACGCGTAAACAATGGGGTCAGTGACCGTTTGGGACACGCCCAGCCATCCAGATCCCCACCCACTTATTGGTTAGGAAACGAACGGAGTGATCAGGGATCACCCAATTAGTAGGGTCCAAACTGAAGGACCGCCCAAAAGAGCGCGAAAACCCCCAAGTATAAGAAGAGAGTTCGCCATATGTTCGTCCTCTCTTGGACCTGGAACCTGGTCACGATCATCTCCAATGGCAGCAACACCAGAAGCAAGTCCAAGTCCAACGCTCGCTACCAGACGGATGAGCCTCGCTGAGCAGCAGTTATTCCTTCGAACTCAATAGATCCAGAATTGAACAGCGGCCACTGTTTCTCTGGCCTAAGCCGGGTGCCCGAAGTTAAGTACAGGTTGTCTTAGTCGATAGGTGTAGTTAACTAGTATTGTTTATGTTGCATAACTAATTGCGTGTAAATAAAGTACCCTTGACCTTGAACTAACCAACTGGTGTTTGGCTCTTTGATCGATAGCCGGTTGAAGCTTGTGATGTTATCATTTGATACCTGGCGACTCTGAGCATTAGAACATAGATATCAAAAGAAAGAAGGGCAAACCCACTGATTGCCAGAATTGGAACAGAGCCATAGGAAAAGACAGACTAAAAAGGAAAAGGCAACAGCAGTCGTGGGGGACGATATACGGGGGGAGCTGGAAGCACCAACAGAACTGGGAGAGGTCATGGAGAGCATCAACTCCATGCGGGGGGGCCCTCCGGGGCCCGATGGGTTTCCAGCAGACTTCAACAAAAAATTGTGTCAGCTCTCGCACATGTGGGAGATGTTCAGAGACTCGCTAGCGAGGGGCACCCTGGCTCCAATGCTAACATAGGCCACATTATTGCTGATACCCAAAAAAGACAAGAGTGCAGATCATACAGACCCATTTCGCTGCTCAATGTGGACGCAAAAATACTCGCAAAAGTCCTGTCCAACGGACTGGAGAACTGCTTACAGAGGTGGTCACAGACCTGACGAGTTTTGTTCAGGGTAGATAGCTAACTGCGAACATCAAACCGCCGCTGAATGTGATAATGACCCCATCCGGGGAGCGAACATCAGAGATCATAGTCTCCCTGGACGCAGAAACGGCCTCCGATAGAGTCAAGTGGAAGTATCTTCTCGAGGTACTGGAGCGGTTTATGCTGGGGACAGGGTTCACCTCATGGGTGAAGCTCCTGTACAATGCCCCCAAGGCGAGCATATGGACCAACACCACCAGCTGTGAATACTTTGCACAGAGACCCAAGGCAGGGATGCCCTCTGTCCCCGCTCCTGTTTGCCCTGGCAAGTGAGCAGCTGACAATCACCCTGCGAGATGCAAGAGACTGAAGGGGAATCCAAAGGGGAGGCAAAGAGCACAGAGTCTCACTTCTCAGAGCCTCTGCATCTCAGGTCCGCAGAACAGCATGAACAAAATCACCAAGCTTCTGGGAGAGTTCGGAGCCTTCTTGGGCTACAAACTCAACCTGGGCAAAAGCGAAGTTTTCCCGGTGAACCCAAATGGGGCACAGTTGGAGGGTCTACCATTTAAAACAGCCTGAAACAAATTCCGCTACCTGGGATCTAGATTGCTCACGACTGGACACAGATCCACAAGTGGAATTTGACCAGCCTGGCGGAGGAAGTTGAAAAAGACCTACAGAGATGGGATGCATTCCCACTTTCCCTGACGGGGAGGATGCAGATGATCAAGATGAACATACTGCCCAGGTTCCTCTTCCTGTTCAGATCCAGACCAGTCTACATACCCGAGGCCTTTTTCTAAGCAATAGACAAAATGATTACAGCGTGCCACTGTCAAGAGTGAGGGGTGTAGCCACCTAAATTGGCCAACTCCCGATTTAAAATGGCGAACTGCAAAGGCTGATGGGAAAGTCAGCCAACACAGGCAGAAACCAGCAGGTGCCAGTTTGCTGTGTATTTAACTCTGCAAAAGGCCAGACAACATCGATACCAGCGACCATCGGCATAACAATGTAGCAGCCATCTATATACTGATGAGCAATCCCCGGGAACAATAAGTAACATTTGGGACACACAAAGCAAAGCCAGACTCCCCGGCGCCAGCAGGAGCCAACACAAAGGAGGTGAACGAGCACCTCAAGACCGCCCATCGATCAGGGAACCGCTCCAGTATTGGAGAAATCGAACCAAGCGATTGGGACAAAGTCCAATCACTTGGGACCAGGTACAGGGTCCACCCCGAAAGGCGGGAAGCCCCTGGGGACTATAAGAGTTAAGCCCCAAGTTCAAATCTCTCTCTCTTCGTCCTGCCCGGGTCACCCAGCAACACAAACCAACATTGGCCGTGACCGGTGCAGTGACCGTCGACAGAAGTAAGTCTTAATTCAACGCTCGCTACGAGATAGGCGCTCCTAGCTACCAATCCGTACCAACTTCGAATCCCGCAGACTCAGAACCCGAACAAAAGGCCATTTGTTCCCCTGACCTGGTGGGCCAGTCCGAAGTTAAGTATAGGCCTGTTAGTTGTAGAAGTAGCTTAGACGTAGAATTTGTGCATGAGTAGCGATTACTGTGTATAATAAATGTGCTTTGATTTGAATCTTACTAATCGGTGTGTATTGAGTTATTGATCATTACTTGGTCTTGAACCTCGTGGCGGTATCATAAAGATACCTGGCGACTCGAGAGCAAAGGTAATAAAACAGAGCAATTGAACCAACGGAAAGTTAGCAACATTATTTGGCGACATCGGACGGGACCCGATCTAGAAGTGGCATAACCACTCCGACAGAACACTGAATTTGAATTAGAGATCCAATTGGGAACAGAAAACCACAAGTGTTCAAGCAGTTCTGATCAATACTCATAATTCGGAAGTGGGTGTATGCATGCGTAACTAACAGGGCGATAAGGTAAAACTGATAGATTTTTTGTTGCGACAAAACTGTCGGGAGTTTGTATTTCGGAAAGTAGCGAAAGCCATACCTGTATTTACAGCACCGCCTTAATACCCCTGTCCCAAATTTGAAGAGTAGCATTCGGATAGGAAAGATGGCAATGCAGCGCCTCATGAACCCAGAGTAATTTGCAGTCGCAGCGACCAGCAACAGTAGAGTGGGACAATGTCCCATTTGGGAGGAAGAAATCAGGAAATACCTCAATTACCTTTGGAGCGAAATCTGTGACAACGAGGAATCAGGCCCCGGGAGTATAGGACATACTTGGTGGGAGACCCTGAGCGAGATCCACAAAAAGAGCTTAGGGAAAGCTCGCAAGCCGATGGCAATCGTGTCCTGCTTGGTACAATTGCGAGGCACAGAGGAGGTCGCTAGGACGCTCCGGAAAGAAGTAGAAGGCATACATCGAATGAGTACGGTCGATGTAAGCGAGGTAGAAAGAGAGAACTTAGAATTGAGAAGGAAGTTGGCAGCAAAAGACGGAGAGGTGGAGGATGTCAAAAGGGCACACCAGTCTTGTCTGGCGCACTTAAGCAGCTTCCAGTCCCAATATAAAAAGGCCTATCAGGACACGCAACGTGCAGTCCTGGTGCGTGAAGAAACAGAGAAGGTGGTAGAGACATTGCAGAGACAGTGTAGTGACCTGAAGGCAGCGTTAAGAGCACTCCATGCTGCCACCATGGAGCAAAGACAAAGCTCACTAGACCACGCGAAGTGCCGGAAGCAGATTGCAGAGCTGCAATCTCTGCTTTCAGTTCAAAAAGGATTCCAGGAAACCTTTGGAGCAAAATTAGATGAGGAAGATGGCCCTGATTGGGAAGACTTAAACAAGACAGCGCAGAGATATTTTCAGGGAACTTTTGCGCAGGGAAAGCCACAGAAGAGGAAAGCGTGCTGTTAGTTAATATATTATTTAAATAACGGTCAATGTACATTTTGTTACAAAGTTGTAAAAATGGAAAATTCTTTTTGATCGAAAAACTTTAATAAAATATATATATTTTTTTTTTAAAAAGAAGAGGAAAGCGCCCCAGCCCCCCACACAGCAGATAGTTCAAGCTCCAATGAACCCACTAATCACCCACCGCACAGCCACATCGGACGATGCGGAATTTCTATACTCCACCCCTTAACAGTGACAATTACGGGACGCGTGCGATAAGATCACACTGTTCCTCCCCACCTCAGATCCCCACCATTTCTTTGCCAGAGTAAAGCAGCAGGCAACCAAGTACGGCCTGGGTGAGCAAGAGCATGTAAAGCTCACAGTTTAAAGTTTAGATCCTTCAGTCGTAGCAGCCCTTCCCGACCCACAGGATGTAGGAGGAGGCACCCTTGCAGAAATGCATACCGCGATCCTGGATGCTATCGGGTATAACCGGGGTGACCCCGTAGATGGCCTCAACAAATGCAGGCAAAAGAAAGCCGAGCACCCCACAGTGTTTGCTGGACGCCTGTGGATCCACTTTGCAGCAGTCTTCGGAGACTTAGACCGCGCCCATTTGTCCCCAGACGACATGGCCAAATGGACCCGCACCCTTATCTCCCATGCCACAGAAACAGGACAAAAAGCTTGCGCCAATTATGAGCCCTCAGAGGAGGCTCATAACGAGAAGTGGGTAGTAAAAAGATTGTCCCGCGCTTGGGAGCAATCTGTACAAAACAAACCAGCAGTTAAAAATCCCTAGGAAAAGCAGGCCAACGCAGATATACAGGCAGTTACAACACACCAGAACCCCGCATGGGTGAATGAAGGAAAGAACAGCTCCCCACCCAAGTCACAGGAGTGTTACAACTGTGGACAGTTGGGGCACTTTGCAAGAGAGTGCAATGCCCCACGAAAGCCACAGAGAGCCCAGCAGACGGGCACTCTGAGTAAGAAGAAGACAGAGCCCATTCATAGTGTTAGCGCCCGTTCGGATCAGACGGACCTGACCGGAACGGACTGACGGTGTTCGGGCTCCCCCAGTTGGGTCTGCGACACCCTTTGGGATAGGTCCGGACGACCGGTAGTTGCAGCGAAAATTCGGGGACAGCCCATCGAATTTCTATGGGACACAGGAGGGTCCCGCACCACAATAAATTCCTCCACCATGTTCCAAAAGGAAACGTGGCCCACTACAGCCACTATCACCCTCACAATCTTTCATTTGATCCAGTCAACCAGTGTGTCTGGAAAATGGCAAAGTCCGCAAGAGCCCCCGCTAACGCTCAACATAGGAGGATACGCGATCAAAATTAGCGCAGTAGGCGAATTTTGGTTCAACCCGACCACACTTAGCACAGACAAGCAGGTTAGGGCAGTTCTGCAAAAGAACAGGACAGCATTCGCGACCCACAAACACGACTGTGGACGGATGACTGGTTCCGTACAGATCACAGGACCTGACCCTAGACCCCAAAAACAATATGGATTTCCCCAAGAGGCAGAGGGCGAAATCGCAAAAGTAATCGAAAGCTTATTAGAGCAGGGCGTACGTAGATCAGTAGCCACCACTAATAATGTCCCGATTTGGCCAGTGAGAAAGCCCGATGGATCATGGCGACTGACCATCGATTACCGGGAACTCAACAAAATCACCCCCACAACAGCCCCCACAGTAGCACCAAGTCCCGAGACCATGCTCAAGCAGGGACTCAATTCCCAATTCTTTACTGTTTTGGATGTCAGTAATGGATTCTAGTCCATTCCATTGGCAAAGGCGTGCCAGTACAAATTTGCCTTCACCTTTAAAGGACAGCAGTACACGTGGACATGCCTGCCACAAGGATTCCACAACTCCCCCTCCATTTTCCACCGACAGCTGGCAAATGGTTTAGCCAAATTCTCTCGCCCCGAATGTCTCGTCCAGTACGTAGACGACCTACTACTGCAGACAGACACCAAGGAAGAACAGATCGAACTTCTGTCCGAACTCCTGGAACTCTTACACTCAATTGGTTGTAAAGTTAAACCCAAAAAGGCCCAGAGTTTGGAAGATAAAGTGATATATTTGGGAACAATTATCACACATGGTAAACGCGAGATCGAGCATAAAAGGATTGACTCGATTGCTAAATTGCCCCTTCCCCAGAACGTTTCAGCCCTCCGGTCGTTTTTAGGACTGGTTGGCTACTGCCGAAACCACATTGACGGTTTTGCCAGCAAGGCAGCACCCCTCTCAGACCTCCTAAAGAAAAGAGCCCCCTGGGAATGGCTTCCGCAGCATACAGATGCTGTGGACTCTTTAAAACAGACACTCATAGCAGCCCCTGAACTACAAGTTACAGACCCGCTTTCCCCTTACGCTATAGAGGTAGCAACCACAGACCGCACCCTTTCGGCCGTGCTCCTCCAGGAACGGCACGAACAGTTAAGGCCCGTAGCTTACGCCTCCAAAATTTTAGATGCTGTGGAGCAGGGATTTTCAGCCTGTGAGAGGCACCTGCTCGCATTATTTTCGGCAGTTCAGTATTTTTCGTACATTACCGGACTGAACCCCGTCACAATCCTCACAAAACACACCCCCACCCAACCTTTACTGGACAGACGACTCAAGGATGGTACAGTCAGTCAAATAATAGCAGCCAGATGGACCCTTCTCTTGCAGGGACGGGACATCACTGTGAAACGGACAAAGACCCACACCTTTTTAGCCGACAACCAACAGTACCTCGGAACCCCCCATGAATGTGAAATTATCTCTCCACACCACAACACAGGCCCCTTTATTGCGAAAACACCCCCCAGAAAGATAGGTAGTTCAACCCAGAGCCCCCAGCACACAGACACGTGCGAGCCCATAAAGATATATGTGGATGGATCTTCCACAATATTGGATGGGAAGCGCATAACAGGTTGCGGTATTTATGTCAAGGACGCGCAGGGACGCGCCCTAGAAGAAATAGCAATAAAACTTCCAGGACACTTAGGCGCGCAGGCAGCAGAGCTCGTGGCCATCGCATATATAGTGGAACACCCAGATTCCTTCCCCAGCTCAGCAGACATATACTCGGACAGCCTCTATGTCTGCAACAGCCTCACGGAATTCCTGCCCCTGTGGAAAGCAAGAGGATTTGTTTCCGCAGACGGAAAACCCCTCCCTTCAGCCCCATTGCTCTGTCACATCTTAGAGAGAGCACAGAACAGGACTTTTGGTATAGTCAAAGTTCGAAGTCACCATCGTTCCTCCCCCCCTGGAAATGTAAAGGCCAACGCACGTTCCAGGCACGGATACTTTTGGACACCCCCCGAAAGCGCACCAGTAAATGCAGTTCAGATCTCGCAGACTAAGATCGAGGGTCTAGTGGAGCCCAGAAGCAGGACAGAAATCTCAGGGAGATTTTAAAAGGAACTATCCAGCACCCAACGAAAGGTTTAAAAATGTTCTGACCACACATGACGGTGTGGTGTTAAAAGACACCCTTTATGTGGTTCCTGAACAGGATGGGAATCAACTGATTTGTTTATTCCATGACGGTCATGGACATCAGGGTGTCGATCCCACTACAGCCCACCTCAAGCAGCTTTGTTGGTGGCCGAATTTAAAGGACGATGTAAATCACTAACATCAAGAATTGTCTTATCTGCGCCCAGAATAATCCGGACAGATATGCCAAAAAGGCTCAACTCAGTCACACCCGACCCGTTAATGGCCCCTGAATTAACCTCCAGATTGATTTTATAGGACCATTGCCCCCTTGCAGGAATGGTTATAAATACGTACTCATGGTGATAGACACGTTTACAAAATGGGTGGAAGCATTCCCAGCCAGAACTAACACGGCAAAGGCCACAGCCAAGATTTTGACCCACCACATCTTTACAAGATGGGGATTCCCCCGCAGCATTGAATCCGATCAAGGTTCCCATTTTACGGGACGTGTCGTGAAGAACGTCCTCACGATATTTGGCATTACCCAAAAATTCCACATTGCATACCACCCACAGTCGAGTGGTATCGTGGAGCGCATGAATTGGACCCTAAAATCCACCCTCAGAAAAATGGTCCAGCAAAACAACACCACTTGGGACTCAGTCCTCCCTTTTGCACTGATGTTTTTGCGTAATACAGTTTCTACTTCCACAGGTTACACCCCACACACCCTCATGACCGGACGCCCCATGAAAGGCACAGAATTTTTATTAGGTTTAGACTTGACCAGCCCCGAAGTGACAGCCCTCACACACGAGAAAGCAGTAGAGCAATTAGTGGATAATGTTAAAACGGCTCAGCTAGCAGCCGCAGTGAAATTGAGCACAAGAAAGAAACAGAGCAAGGCTTGTTTCGACAAGACAGTGCATGCGACTGAGTACAGTGTAGGACAGCAAGTCATGCTCTCCGTATACAACCCCAGCACATTCCTGTCACCGAAGTACTCGGGTCCGTACTCCATTGCAGACAAAGTAAGCCCTTCCGTCTACAAGATAAAGTACCCCAATGGAAAGACTGCGTGGTTCCATATCAACCAGCTGAAGGCATACGGAACAAAGTCTAACCACGCACATGCTCGACGCAGCACACCACACCCCGCCCACAGCCAACGTAACCCTACCATCCCCCAACACGTCCAGCCCAGCCACGGACTCAACCTCGACTCCACCCCCGAAATATACACTCCGCCCCGGAACGCCCAGACTGCAGCAGCAGAGAGAGCGACTGTGACTCGGACGATAGCCACAGCATGCCTCCCTACTATCCCCATGCAACAGGACCCACACCAAGCGAATCTGAGCACGATTCAAGTGATCCCTTCATGATCACTTTCCTAAACAAACCCCGCCACCGACCACCGACCCACAATGACGACCCCGATTCCGTCCCCACACAACTAGACACCACCTATTGGCACAGAGATAACTCATACAGACTCGTCCGGAATGACGAGAGCGATCCGAAATCATACCAAGCAGCCCTATCAGCCCTGATACATTCAAGAGTTTGGCATCCAGGAGAAGATGACGACCTTGAGTCTGACTCCCAAAACGAGAACCCCTTTGCAATCCTGTTCGCAACCGATAACTGAGTTGTCCAGATGATGTTTTAAAGGAACCGCCTGGGAGAAACGGTGTCCTTTCTGATGGAACCTGCAGCATGTTTGATGTTGTTTGTACTTGTTTTCTTAAATGTTGTACGTCAAACCGGAAAAAATTCTTTCGCGGCCCCACGCCTTTTCGGCCGAAACCTCTGAGGACTTGCCCACAGAGACTTGTTAAGGTCCCAGATGCCAGTTCAGCGGAACTCATCTGTCGGCAGACGCCCGTTCATAAATGCCCTTCTGGTTCGAAGGTAGAACCAATACGGCAGCCCCACCATGATGACTACATTTCTTGCCCGTTCTTGTCGGTTGCTCAGGCAGTGGAGAAACGACTTGGGACCCCCCCCTCTGGTCAGCTACGCTCGGGTAGGGGAAACACGGCATTGGTCGCCGTCCTACCCGGGGACTCCATCCAACTCTTACACTTCGCGGGCCATACGCACCTCATTTTGGAAAGTTATAGTTCCAAAAAGTTTTGTTTTGTTTCAGGTAACCCTTAGGTTGCCAACCACATGCTATTTACATCCTGAAACATTTGGATGGCAAACCGCACAGTCTGAAAATGAAATGAAATGAAAATGAAAATGAAAATCGCTTATTGTCACGAGTAGGCTTCAATGAAGTTACTGTGAAAAGCCCCTAGTCGCTACATTCCGGCGCCTGTTCGGGGAGGCTGGTACGGCAGTCTGCGAGACAGCTCGCACTGGTTCATTATTTGAAAGTGTGTCTTGTCCTAAAATTCGGTTTTTGAAAAAAAAAATGAGGGAGTCACACATAGTGACCAATTATAAAGGGAGTAATTGGCACTAAAGGACAGGCAGGCTATCATACGAGATGTTAAACCAAGATAGTAACAGATACTATGCTTAATTCCACAGAACTCCAGAAGCTCCAGGACCGGAGAGAAGAGAAGAGAAGTGAAAGAAGAACCACCATGAGGACATCCTCCGGATTGCTCATCGTGATAATGGGCATTTGGTTGCGTGCGAACGCGAACCCCATGACCTCAAGCCCCCCAGCCGTTAATGATTCACTTCCCCACAGTACCCAGAGCCCGGTCACCAGCGACACCGCATCATCTTGGTGTGCCAGGTTTATAACCTGGTATTCCATGTCCTACGTAATAGAATCCTTATTGGTATTGGCGATACTCTGCTGCATCGTGCAGACTATGCGTCTGAGAAAATGGAGAAGGAGAGCCTACCGCGCTCGCACCCCGGTATATAGGATCAGATCCCCTATTTTCGGATACGACCAGACCCCCGCGATCTATAATAAAAGAGCATTTGTTTGCGTTTTTGTTGTGAATAAAGAAATGTTCATGAGCAATTGTACGATCCTGAGCTTGACTGCCAAGCCAGGAAAAATGTGTAAAAACTGCTATGATTTTGTTTGTATGGTTGAGGAAGTTAGAGTGATGAAATGTTCAAGTGAGTGTAGTGTATTAAGGATAGTTAGAGGTTCCCATTTTCTTGTTTTGTAATGCATGTCCCTGGTTGACATAGCGCCCCTTAGAATTGTCAGTTAAACATTTTTTGCATAGTTATGGTCAGTGTAGAGGCCATAGAAAAAGTGCTCACCGGGTCAGGGAATGGAAAGCAACGCAGTTATGTGATCCTTCACGCTTCGCGTTAGGATCACAAGGAGGGTGTGTAGCCACCTAAATTGGCCAACTCCCAATTTAAAATGGCGAACTGCAAAGGCTGATGGGAAAGTCAGCCAACACAGGCAGAAACCAGCAGGTGCCAGTTTGCTGTGTATTTAACTCTGCAGAAGGCCAGACAACATCGATACCAGCGACCATCAGCATAACAATGTAGCAGCCATCTACATAATGATGAGCAATCCCCAGGAACATAAGTAACATTTGGGACACACAAAGCAAAGCCAGACTCCCTGGCGCCAGCAGGAGCCAACACAAAGGAGGTGAACGAGCACCTCAAGACCGCCCATCAATCAGGGAACCGCTCCAGTATTGGAGAAATCGAACCAAGCGATTGGGACAAAGTCCAAACACTTGGGACCAGGTACAGGGTCCACCCCGAAAGGCGGGAAGCCCCTGGGGACTATAAGAGTTAAGCCCCAAGTTCAAATCTCTCTCTCTTTGTCCTGCCAGAGTCACCCAGCAACACAAATCAAC
Organism: Scyliorhinus torazame; assembly: GCF_047496885.1. Taxonomy (NCBI): domain Eukaryota; kingdom Metazoa; phylum Chordata; class Chondrichthyes; order Carcharhiniformes; family Scyliorhinidae; genus Scyliorhinus; species Scyliorhinus torazame. The sequence goes on along the minus strand of NC_092707.1, from coordinate 5,119,391 downwards.
ATTGGCCGTGACCGGTGCAGTGACTGCCGACAGAAGTCTTAATTCAAAGCTCGCTACAAGATAGGTGCTCCTAGCTACCAATCCGTACCAACTTCGAATCCCGCAGACTCAGAACCGAACGAAAGGCCATTTGTTCCCCTGACCTGGTGGGCCAGTCCGAAGTTAAGTATAGGCCTGTTAGTTGTAGAAGTAGCTTAGACGTAGAATTTGTGCATGAGTAGCGATTACTGTGTATAATAAATGTGCTTTGATTTGAATCTTACTAATCGGTGTATTGAGTTATTGATCATTACTTGGACTTGAACCTCGTGGCGGTATCATAAAGATACCTGGCGACTCGAGAGCAAAGGTAATAAAACAGAGCAATTGAACCAACGGAAAGTTAGCAACAGGGAATGGGTGAAGATGGGGGGAGTCCTCCTGTACAGGGACGACCCTCCGAGCTCTCGCCAGGACAGCACTCCCATCCCCAACAGCAAGGCACTCAACCAGCCAAGTGTCAGTGGCAACACTGAGAACCTGGAACCAGATATGAGAGCCCTTCGGTTGCCCCATTTGCGGCAATCACAGGTTTCCAGCAGCCATGCTCGTCGCCACCTTTGATAGTTGGAGACAGGATGGGGGAGGACACTGACAGGAACTTCGACACAGGGGACAGACTAGCGACCCTAGAAGAGCTGATGGAGAGGCTGATGGAACGTACAGGAACTCCAACATCTATAAATCAAAAACTTGCTCAGCAAGGAGACGATAAAGTACCCAAGAGAGACAATGTTGGAGGAGTTACTGGACATGGACAGTCTGGGAAAGGGGACCTGCGGGAACATATACCGACAACTTTTAGAAAGGACAAGCTCCCACTGGATGAAACAAGGGACGGAAGTAGGATGGGGACTCTGGGGCGAAGCACTGAACAGGGCCAACTCCACCTCCTCCTGTGCAAGGCTAAGCCTAATGCAGCTAAAAGTGGTGCACAGGGCACATGTGACCAGAATCCGAATGAGCAGGTTCTTCCTGGAGTTGGAGGATAAATGTGAACGGTGCCAGAGGGACCCGGCCACCCACATGTTCTGAGTCAGCCCCAGACTTGTCAGGTACTGGACAGCCTTCTTCAAGGCAATGTCCAAGGTTGTGGGGGTGAGGGTGGAGCCGTGCCTGACAGTCACAGCCTTTGGGGTATCAGACCAGCCAGAACTTCATATGGGGAAGAGGGCCAATGCCCCTGCCTTTGCTTCCTGCTCGGTTTGCGATCAGCAGCACCACCCACAGCTGTAAATTGGCTGGCAGATCTATCGGAATTTCTCCACCTGGAGAAGATTAAGTTCACCATCCGAGTGTCGGTAGATGGCTTCCACAAGCTTGGGGGACATTCCCCAACCGGTTCCAAGGCCTGTTCCAAGCCAACACTGATAGAGCGCTGGGTAAAGGGGGTGGGGGACACAGGAGCCACTGGGACGTTTCCTGCTTCCATACTTTTTTTTCCTCTTTTTTTAAATTTAGAGTACACAATTATTGTTTTTTCCTATTAAGGGGCAATTGAGCGGGGCCAATCCACCTAACCTGTACATCTTTGGGTTGTGGGGGTGAAACCCACGCAGGCATGGGGAGAATGTGCAAACTCCACACGGACAGTGACCTAGGGCTGGGATCCGAACCCGGGTCCTCAGCGCCGCAGTCCCAATGCTAACCACTGTGCCACATGCCCCCCCCCTGCCTCCGTACTTGTTTACAAACCATTAAATCTCTTAACTTCTTTCAGTTCTAATGGAAAATGCTGCCCGACTTGCTGACTGTTCCAGCTTGTTCCATTTTTATTTCAGATTGTCAGCGTCCACAACATGTTTTATGCGATGGAATACTGGAGTACAGATTTCGACCCATCAAAGCTGTCATGATGTGGACTTAGCCATAAATAGCAGTCGGATCCAAGTTCAAACCTCTCACCCACCCTGAGTAAGTGATTTTCTCGTAAAAGGAGGAGAAAGAAAGAAATAAAATCCTCTGCAGATTTACAAAGTGATGAGTCAGGTTCGAACCACTCAGCATCCAATCACAAAGCAGTATAAACAAAAGGCCTGAGGGGAAAGCACGCCACACCTTCAGTTTAGAGAATGCCCCAATTGACCTAGAGGAATAATCAAAACTTTGCAAAAGCTCTTTAGAATATCCGAATCAACCTTAACAAGAACTACTCGTTATTCAAGAATTACATGCTCGGAATGTGATAAGATTTTGTTTTTTTAAATACATTTAGAGTACCCAATTATTTTTTTCCAAATAAGTGACAATTTAGTGTGGTCAATCCACCTACCCTGCACATCTTTGGGTTGTGGGGGCGAGGCCCACACTGACATGGAATGTGCAAATTCCACATGGACAGTGACCCAGGGCCAGGATCGAACCTGGGTCCTCAGTGCCGTAAAGCAGCAATGCTAACCACTGCGCCACCGTGCCAAGGTTTTGTTAATGCATGTTTCCTTAATAAGAATAGGAAGATCAACCAAATTTGCAGGCAAGTGACATTGTACTGTAAACATCGCATGTCTGTAACAAAGAACAAAGAAAATTACAGCACAGGAACATGCCCTTCGGCCCTCCCAGCCTGCACCGGCCTGCTGCCCGTCTGAACTAAAACCCCCTACCCTTCCGGGATCCGTATCCCTCTATTCCAATCCTAATCATATATTTGTCAAGACGCCCTTAAAAGTCACTATCGTATCTGCTTCCACCACCTCCTCCGGCAGCGAGTTCCAGGCTTCCATCAGCCTCTGTGTAAAAAAACTTGTCTCGTACATCTCCTTTAAACCTTGCCCCTTAAACCTATGGCCCGTGGTAATTGACTCTTCCACCCTGGGAAAAAGTTTCTGACTATCCACTCTGTCTATGCCCCTCATAATCTTGTAGACTTCTATCAGGTCGCCCCTCAACCTCCAGCGTTCCAGTGAAAACAAACCAAGTTTCTGCAACCTCTCCTCACACCTACTGCTCACCATACCAGGTGACATCCTGGTAAATCTTTTCTATAATAATCATAATAATCTTTATTATTGTCACAAGTAGGCTTACATTAACACTTCAATGAAGTTATTGTGAAAATCCCCTAGTTGCCACACTCCGGCGCCTGTTCGGGTCCACAGAGGGAGAATTCAGAAAGTCCAATTCACCTAACAGCACGTCTTTCGAGACTTGTGGGAGGAAACCCATGCAGTCATGGGGAGAACGTGCACAGACAGTGACCCAAGCGGGAATCGAACCCAGGACCTTGGCACGGTGAAGCAACAGTGCTAACCACTGTGCTACCGTGCCGCCCATACTTTATACCCTCTACAAAGCCTCCACATCCTTCTGATAGTGTGACGACCAGAATTGAACATTATATTCCAAGTGCGGCCTAACTAAGGTTCCATAAAGCTACAACATGACTTGCCAATGTTTAAATGCAATGCCCTGGCTTATGAAGGCAAGCATGTTGTATGCCTTCTTGACTGCCTCGCTATAGACTAGAACCAAACATGCCCATTTGATCTTTATCCACTGCAACAAAGGCTTATCGCAAGTCAAACAACTGTTTAATATATTTGTCATGGACTTCCGGGTGCGGCGATGACCAGCTGAGTCGCACGTTTCGGCAGCTCCCGGTGGAACGGACTTTTGGGCTCTTGATAGGAGCCCCAACGGCAAAAAACACTGTGCTGTAATCCAGAAGGGAATCCCCCCTGGACACGGATGGAAAAAAGAGAGGAAGGTGGCCGGATTGCGGTGGATCCTCTAGAGCAGCGGCCAGGAAGGCAGGCACAAAGCAAGATGGCGTCGGAAGGAGGCAGTTTAATATGGGGCCCTGACCAACAAGAGTTCCTGCGGCGTTGCGTGGAACAACTCAAAAAGGAGATGAAGAAGGAGCTGTTGGCCCCGATATTACAGGCGATTGAAGGGCTAAAGGAGGAGCAAAAGACCCAGGAACAGGAGCTTCGGGTCGTGAAGGCAAAGGCTGCTGAGAATGAGGACGACATACAGGGCCTGGTGGTGAAAACGGAGATGCACGAGGCACAACACAAAAGGTGTGTGGAAAGGCTGGAGGTGCTGGAGAATAATGCGAGGAGGAAGAATTTAAGGATTCTTGGTCTTCCCGAAGGTGTAGAAGGGGCGGACGTCGGGGCATATGTGAGCACGATGCTGCACTCGTTAATGGGATCGGAGGCCCCGACGGGTCCGCTGGAGGTGGAGGGAGCCTATCGAGTTATGGCACGAAGACCGAGGGCTGGAGAAATTAATCGAGCCATAGTGGTGAGATTTCTCCGTTATAAGGACAGAGAGATGGTCCTCAGATGGGCAAAGAAAACTCGGAGCAGTAGGTGGGGGAACGCGGTGATCCGCGTATATCAAGATTGGAGTGCGGAGGTGGCGAGAAGGAGGGCAAGCTTTAATCGGGCCAAGGCGGTGTTGCACAAACGGAAGATTAAATTTGGAATGCTGCAACCGGCAAGACTGTGGGTCACACATCAAGGGAAACACCACTACTTCGAAACGGCAGATGAGGTGTGGACATTTATTGTCGAGGAGAAACTGGAGTGAGCGGGCCATAAAAAGAACGTTTGGGACAAAGTGGGGGGGTGAATATGTGGGATGAAGGGGGGGAAAAGAGGGAAGAGATGACTTCCCAAGTTGTTAATCCTGCGACCCTGTAACTTTTCTCTCTTCCCCATGTCGTGGGGGAGGGAGGATGAGGAGCTGAGGGCGCCGGCCATTGGGGGCGGGGCCAAAAGGGAAGCGCGGGCTTTGTTCCCGCTCTATGGTAATCACGGCGGGAACAGGGAAGCAGGAAGGAGGGGGCCTTGCACAGTGTGAGCCGAGGTCACGGGGGGAAGCTGAGGTCGGCCAGAGTTTGCTGACTTCTGGGAGCAACATGGGGGGTGCAATTACGCTAGTTTGGGATCTAGTGGGGGTGTGGGGGGGGGGGGGGTTAACTGGGTTGCTGCCGCTGGGGAGAAGGGGGAGCTGGTATGGGGGGGGGGGGGTGGTCGGGGCGGGGGGGCGCCGCCTGGGGGAGATACGGCTACGTGGGAACCGGGTGAGGAGCTGGATTGGAAAAAGAGATGGCTAGTCGTCAAGGGGGGTGGGGGGGTAAAGAGCCCCCCAACCCGGTTGATCACGTGGAATGTGAGAGGGCTGAATGGGCCGATTAAGAGGGCACGGGTACTCGCACACCTAAAGAAACTTAAGGCAGATGTGGTTATGCTTCAGGAGACGCATCTGAAGCTGATAGACCAGGTCAGACTACGCAAAGGATGGGTGGGGCAGGTGTTTCATTCGGGGCTAGACGCAAAAAACAGGGGGGTGGCCATACTAGTGGGGAAGCGGGTAATGTTTGAGGCAAAGACTATAGTGGCGGATAGTGGGGGCAGATACGTGATGGTGAGTGGTAAATTGCAAGGGGAGGCGGTGGTATTAGTGAACGTGTATGCCCCGAACTGGGATGATGCCAACTTTATGAGGCGTATGTTAGGACGAATCCCGGACCTACAAGTGGGGAAGTTGATAATGGGTGGAGATTTTAATACGGTGCTGGACCCAGGGCTGGACAGATCGAGGTCCAGGACCGGAAGGAGGCCAGCTGCAGCTAGGGTGCTTAAGAACTTTATGGAGCAGATGGGAGGAGTAGACCCCTGGAGATTTAGTAGGCCTAGGAGTAAGGAGTTTTCGTTTTTCTCCTATGTCCACAAAGTTTATTCACGGATAGACTTTTTTGTTCTGGGAAGGGCACTGATCCCAAAGGTGACGGGGACGGAGTACACGGCTATAGCCATTTCGGATCATGCTCCACATTGGGTGGACCTGGAGATAGGGGAAGAAAAACAACAGCGTCCACCCTGGAGAATGGACATGGGATTATTGGCAGATGAGGGGGTGTGCTTAAGGGTGAGGGGGTGTATTGAAAGGTACTTGGAACTCAATGATAATGGGGAGGTTCAGGTGGGAGTGGTCTGGGAGGCGCTGAAGGCAGTGGTTAGAGGGGAGCTGATATCTATTAGGGCACATAAAGGAAAGCTGGAGGGTAGGGAAAGGGAACGGTTGTTGAAAGAACTTCTGAGGGTGGACAGACAATATGCGGAGGCACGGAGGAGGGACTGTACAGGGAAAGGCAAAGGCTACATGTAGAATTTGACTTGTTGACTACGGGTAATGCAGAGGCACAATGGAGGAAGGCACAGGGTGTACAGTACGAATATGGGGAGAAGGCGAGCAGGTTGCTGGCCCACCAACTGAGGAAAAGGGGAGCAGCGAGGGAGATAGGGGGGGTGAGAGATGAGGAGGGAGAGATGGAGCGGGGAGCGGAGAGAGTGAATGGAGTGTTCAAGGCATTTTACAAAAGATTATATGAAGCTCAGCCCCCGGATGGGAAGGAGAGAATGATGTGCTTTCTGGATCAGCTGGAATTTCCTAAGGTGGAGGAGCAGGAGAGGGCGGGACTGGGAGCACAGATTGAGACGGAGGAAGTGGTGAAAGGGATTGGGAGTATGCAGGCGGGGAAGGCCCCGGGACCAGACGGATTGCCAGTTGAATTCTATAGGAAATATATGGACTTGCTGGCCCCGCTACTGATGAGAACCTTTAATGAGGCGAGGGAAAGGGGGCAGTTGCCCCCGACTATGTCAGAGGCAACGATATCGCTCCTCCTAAAGAAGGAAAAGGACCCGCACAGGCCCATTTCCCTCCTGAATGTGGACGCTAAGATTCTGGCCAAGGTAATGGCAATGAGGATAGAGGATTGTGTCCCGGGGGTGGTTCATGAGGACCAAACTGGGTTTGTGAAGGGGAGACAGCTAAATACAAATATACGGAGGCTGCTAGGGGTAATGATGATGCCCCCACCAGAGGGGGAAGCGGAGATAGTGGTGGCGATGGATGCCGAGAAAGCATTTGATAGAGTGGAGTGGGATTATTTGTGGTAGGTGCTGAGGAGATTTGGTTTTGGGGATGGGTATATCAGGTGGGTACAGTTGCTGTATAGGGCCCCGATGGCGAGCGTGGTCACGAATGGACGGGGGTCTGACTATTTTCGGCTCCATAGAGGGACGAGGCAGGGATGTCCTCTGTCCCCGTTATTGTTTGCACTGGTGATTGAACCCCTGGCCATAGCATTGAGGGGTTCCAGGAAGTGGAGGGGAGTACTCAGGGGGGGGGAGAAGAACACCGGGTATCTCTGTATGCGGATGATTTGTTGCTATATGTGGCGGACCCGGCGGAGGGGATGCCAGAGATAATGCGGATACTTGGGGAGTTTGGGGATTTTTCAGGGTACAAACTGAACATGGGGAAAAGTGAGTTGTTTGTGGTGCATCCAGGGGAGCAGAGCAGAGAGATAGAGGATTTACCGTTGAGGAAGGTAGCAAGGGACTTCCGGTACTTGGGGATCCAGATAGCCAAGAATTGGGGTACACTACACAGGCTTAACTTAACGCGGTTGGTGGAACAGATGGAGGAGGACTTTAAGAGATGGGACATGGTGTCCCTGTCATTGGCAGGTAGGGTGCAGGCGGTTAAAATGGTGGTCCTCCCGAGATTCCTTTTTGTGTTTCAGTGCCTCCCGGTGGTGATCACGAAGGCTTTTTTCAAAAGAATCGAGAAGAGTATTATGAGTTTTGTGTGGGCTGGGAAGACCCCGAGAGTGAGGAGGGGATTCTTGCAGCGTAGTAGGGACAGGGGGGGGCTGGCACTACCGAGCCTAAGTGAGTACTACTGGGCCGCCAATGTTTCAATGGTGTGTAAGTGGATGGGAGAAGGGGAGGGAGCGGCGTGGAAGAGATTGGAGAGGGTGTCCTGCAGGGGGACTAGCCTGCAAGCAATGGTGACGGCGCCGTTGCCGTTCTCACCAAAGAAATACACCACAAGCCCAGTGGTGGTGGCTACATTGAAAATTTGGGGGCAGTGGAGACGGCATAGGGGAAGGACGGGAGCTTCGGTGCGATCCCCGATAAGAAACAATCATAGGTTTGTTCCGGGGAGAATGGATGGGGGATTTGGAGCATGGCAAAGAGCTGGGGTAGTACAACTGAGAGATCTGTTTGTAGATGGGACGTTTGCGAGTCTGGGAGCGCTGACGGAAAAATATGGGTTGCCCCAAGGGAATGCATTTCGGTACATGCAATTGAGGGCTTTCGCGAGGCAACAGGTGAGGGAATTCCCGCAGCTCCCAACGCAGGAGGTGCAGGATAGAGTGATCTCAGAGACATGGGTGGGGGATGGTAAGGTGTCGGACATATACAGGGAAATGAGGGACGAGGGGGAGATCATGGTGGATGAGCTGAAAGGGAAGTGGGAAGGGGAGCTGGGGGAGGAGATTGAGGAGGGGCTGTGGGCTGATGCCCTACGTAGGGTAAACTCATCGTCCTCGTGTGCCAGGCTAAGCCTGATACAATTTAAGGTGTTCCACAGGGCGCATATGACTGGAGCACGGCTCAGTAAATTTTTTGGGGTAGAGGATAGGTGTGCGAGATGCTCGAGAGGCCCAGCGAATCACACCCACATGTTCTGGTCATGCCCGGCACTACAGGGGTTCTGGGTGGGGGTGGCAAAGGTGCTTTCGAAGGTGGTGGGGGTCCGGGTCAAGCCAAGCTGGGGGTTGGCTATATTTGGGGTTGCAGAAGAGCCGGGAGTGCAGGAGGCGAAAGAGGCTGACGTGTTGGCCTTTGCGTCCCTAGTAGCCCGGCGCAGCATATTGTTAATGTGGAAGGAAGCCAAACCCCCGGGGGTGGAGACCTGGATAAACGACATGGCAGGATTTATAAAGTTAGAACGGATTAAGTTTGTGTTAAGGGGTTCGGCTCAGGGGTTCACCAGGCGGTGGCAACCGTTCGTCGATTACCTCACAGAAAGATAGAGGGAATGGAAAAGAAGTAGACAACAGCAGCAACCCAGGGGGAAGGGGGGGCGAGGGGGGGGGAGGGAGGGGGGGGGAGGGGAGGGGAGGAATCGAACGGACTCTCAGAGATGTTATTGTATATGTATAATATGTATAGGTAGTTGTTATAGGTAATTGTATATCGGATTGTATTTTTGGAGAGTATTTATTTTGGACAAGGCAGTTGCCATTCAGTTTTGTTTTTGTTTATATATTATTTATTTATTTGTTTGTTTAAAACTGGCCACTGTTATTTATATTGCTTTATTGTTGTGTAAAAGAAACACTACGTACTGTTATATTTGGCCAAAAATCTTGAATAAAATATATTTTTTTAAAAATATATATATTTGTCATGATTGTAAATGTTACACCCCTGTTTGAAAAAGGACAGAGGGATAAAACTCAGCAACTACAGGACAGTCAATGTTGGTGGTGGAAGAGCTTTCAGACAGATCCAGGACAAAATTAACTGCCATTTGTAAAGTCGGCACAGACTTGTTAAAGGCAAATTTGACCAGCTAGATTGAATTTTGTTCAAGTGACAGAGAGGTTGGACAAGAGTAATTTTTTATGTTTTAACCCCTCACAAAAAGCCAACATGCCATTTGTCTTCCTCATTGTTTCTGATGCTGCATATTCACCTTCTGTTATGTGTGTTCAAGGACATCCAAATCCCTCTGAAATCCAACTTTTACTGGTCTTTAACCTTTCAAAAAGCATTTTGCTTTTTCTTTCTTCCTTGCAAAGTGAAAATTTCATACTTTCCCACGTTAAATTCTACCTACCAACTTCACCTGACTGGTCAAAACCCTTTGCAGTCTCTATATCTTCTCATCACAGCTTACTTTCCCACCCAGCTGTCCGTGAACTTGGTTGTTATGGCCGAGATTTTGCAGTAGCAATTATGACAAAACTGTGACCGACAGCAACTTCTGGAGTCCGAAGAAATCCAGGAGGTGCTATCAACGATTCTTCTCCAGAGGGGCTGTTGAAGACCCACAAACCTATCATTGGGATAAGGGATGACCCAAAGTTGTGTGGGAGGGTGAGCTGTGGGGAGGATGATTTGGACAGGCTGTGGGAGTGGGCACACGCATGGCACATGCAGTATAATGTGGATAAATGAGAGGTTATCCACTTCGGTAGCAAAAATAGGAAGACAGATTATTATTTGAAAGGGTGTAAATTGAGACAGGTGGATACTCAGCGAGATCTTGGTGTCCGCATGCATCAGTCGCTAAAAGTCAGCGCGCAGGGTACAGCAGACAATAAAGAAGCAAATGGTATGTTTGCCTTCACAGTGAAAGGATTTGAGGATAGGAATAGGGATGTTTTACTGTAAGTGTATAGGGCATTGGTGAGGCCACACCTGGAGTATTGTGTGCAGATTTGGTGTCCTTATCTGTTCTTGCTACGGAGGGAGTGCAGGGAAGGCTGATTCCTGGGATGGTGGGACTGTCATATGGGGAGGTTAGGGGGCACAGTAGCTCAGTGGGGTGGGCACAGTAGCAGTGGTTAGCACAGTTGCTTCACAGCTCCAGGGTCCCAGGTTCGATTCCCGGCTTGGGTCACTATCTGTGCGAAGTTTGCACTCTCTCTCTCTCTCTCTCTGTCTGTGTGGGTTTCCTCCGGGTGCTCCGGTTTCCTCCCACACTCCAAAGATGTGCAGGTTAGGTGGATTGGCCGTGTTAAATTGCCCTTAGTGTCCAAAAAAAGGTTAGCTGGGGTTACTGGGTTAAGGGGATAGGGTGGAGGTGCTTAGGTAGGGTGCTCTCTCCAAGGGCCAGTGCAGACTCGATGGGCCGAATGGCCTCCTTCTACACTGTAAATTCTATGATTCTATGATATTCATTAGGGTTTAGTAGAGTGAGGGGGGGGATCTCATATAAACTTGCAACATTCTAACAGGATTAGACAGGGTAGATTCAGAAAGAATGTCCCCAATCATGGAGGGAGTCCAGAACTAGGTGTTATAGTTTGAGGATAAGAGGTAAACCTTTTAGGACTGAGGTAAGGAGAAATTTCTTCACCCAGAGAGAGTGGTAATCTGTGGAATTCGCTACCACAGAAAGTAGTTGAGGTGAGTGTGGTGGTATGTATTAGGGGTAATGCGGTACACCACGTGTCGACAGGCTATTGGTGGAGGGATGCCAGGTCCTGATAGGATCTGCCACCTACTGGACTCCACCCAGAAATGCCGGTATAAGAACCCAGCTTTTCCCTCCATTTCCCTCAGCAGCTGCATTCTGTAACCACGCTGCTGGGGATAAAGTTCTGCTTAATAAAGACTTCAATTGACATTACCTCAACCTGCCTCGCGTCATATTGACGGTGCTACAATTTATTAAGCAGAATTTAAATTGAAGAAAACGACGTGGGAACATGGAGCTCCGAATCACCCCGGAGTGCCTGCGCATCGCACCCCAAGCAGCTAACTCGACCTCTATCTTCAAGCACTGGCTGGTATGCTTTGAGGGCTACCTCCGAACGGCCCCCGGCACACCGACTGACGAACAAAAGATGCAGGTCCTCTATTCCAGGGTGAGTCCTTACGTCTACTCCCTTATCGAGGACGAGGACGGTTTCACCGGTGCCATCGCCGCGCT